>NW_028261384.1:124083900-124383900 GCF_051295495.1 Thamnophis sirtalis
TCCTCTCCCCTGTGTACTCTACGTACTTCATCCATTGTACTTATAATCTTCCACCCTCTAATACTAATTGGCTATGAGTAGAAAAGCAGTTGCTTTTGGCTCTACATCAACCTCTGCCTCCTCACCTGCGGGAGGTCAGAGGACAACACAGACAATGTCCCAGCATGAAAAAGAGAAGGAAGCAAATTTTGAAACACTTATGCAAATGATGCAGAAAATGTAACCAGGAATTTACAGTAAAGATAGCAGGTAAAAAAAATGGAGGTAATGGAACAACAAAATCAAAGCATAGTGCAAAAAGTTGATAAAATGGAAGGGAAAGTTGAAAGTATGCACAATTGGATGCTGAAATACGAAGACAGGATTCAAAAAATTGAAAATAAAATCCAAGAAGGAGAGAAGAAAATCGAGAAGCTAGAGACCAGACTAAGTGATGTAGAAAGAGAGAGCAGTGGAATATTAAGATGGGAGATGGATAAGTCTGAATTCTTCTTAAGATTTCAAAACATAGAAGAAGAAAAAGGAGAGCACTTAGTTCAGATAATTTCAAATATTTTGATAGATGTTCTGGAGATGTGCCAGGACAAAATAATAGAAAATATAGATGAGAATTTTAGAGTATACACAAGATATGCAATGAGAAATGCTCTCCCAAGGGAGGTGCATGTAAGATTTACTAAGAAAACAATTAAACCACAAATCTTACAGAAATTGAGAGATAGAAAATTAGAATATAATGGTAAGGAGTTTGTAGTTCTCAAACAAATTCCGAGAGAGGTGAGAGAGAGGTGAAGAGAATATCAATTTCTGACTAAAGTATTGATAAAAAAGGTGTTAATTACAGATGGCTCATACCGGAAGGTTTACTATGTACATGGCAAGGACAAAGATATAGGATAGATACAATTGAGAAGGCAGAAGCTTTCTACGAAGAATACTTTAGAGAAATGGCTGAGAAAGCTGGGAAAAATGACTCAGCGGTACAAATACTGGAACCACCTGCAACTGTGACCGAAAAAAATAGAAGGAGCAGTAGGTGGAAGTGAGAAAGAAGGGGTGACAGGGAATGGAAGCCGTAAAGAAAAATGAGAACCCAGATCTACTAGAACGATAAATCCTGTATATAAACATGGAAGAAAGAAAAATGATTACAATTAACATTAATGGACTTAATTCGGTAATTAAAAGAAAGAAAATATTTTATAAACCAGAGAAATTACAACTTTACATAATTTGCCTGCAAGAAGTACATATCCAGAAGAAATATGAACATTTATTAACTCAACCAAAGCTTGGGAAAATGTTTTCATCATTGGCAAACTGCAAGAAAAGAGGAGTGGTCTTTTATATTAAAGGCAACATCCCAGCAAAAGTAGTCTATGTAGAGGAAGAGGGAAGAATTTTGATGGTGGAAATTATGGATACCAAAAAGACACTCCTAATTGGAATCTACGCCCCCAATGAAAAACAAGATGAATTTTACAAAAAACTACACAAAAAAGTTTTGGAACTAGACTATGCTGATATTTGTATGATGGGAGACTTTAATGGCATTGTGAATCAAAATATGGACTATAAAACACATAAAACAAAAAAATTAAATAGGAATCCCCTGCCGAAATCTTTTTTTAGGATGACAGATGAAGTAAATCTAAAAGATATATGGAGAGAAAGAAATGCTAAAAAAGAACAATACACTTTCTACTCAAACAGACATTCTTCATTCTCTAGAATAGATATGATATGGGTCTCAGCGGAGTTGAGCTCCAACATAAAAGAAATTGAGATTGGAGCAAGTACCTAGGCGGACCACAATCCAATTTTAATTAAATGGAAAGGCCAAAGGGCAAGACCTAGATGGACACTAAATAACACTATATTGAAAGAAAAAGAGTTTGTACAAAAAATGGAAAAAGAGCTAGTCCTTTTCCTTAAAGAAAATAGGAAAGAAGATACGTCGTTGCAGAATCTCTGAGATACAATGAAGGCTGTTATCAGAGGTTTGACAATAGATTACACAAGGAAGAGAAACTCAAAGAAAAGACAAATGCATAAAGCTCTAGATAACGACTATAAAATACTTGAAAGAGAACTACAGAGAGCACCACAAAAAAAAGATGTCAAAATAAAAATGGACATAATTAAACACAAAATGGACCTATTAGAAAAGGAAGAGCTGGCACAAAAAATTAGAGGTGCCAAACAGAATTATTTTGAAAATGCGAACAAGCCAGGCAGGTGGTTGGCATATAAGATGAAAAAAGAGAGAGAAACAAAGAAAATACTTTAACTAAGAGATAAACAAGGAGAAATTCAGTATGGAAATACTGAGAAAAAAATATTATACAAGACTATTATACTAAACTCTATGAACAAGAAAAGGTGGAGGAGGGAAGAGTTAAAAAGTACCTACAAGATGCCAATCTCCCCCAGGTACTAGACGAAACTAGAACAATGTTAGAAAGTAAAATAACAATGATGGAGCTAACAGAGGCACTTAAAAAACAAAATAATGGGAAAGCTCCAGGACCAGATGGACTACCTGTGGAATTCTACAGAATATTTGAAGAAACATTGACCCTCCCACTCCTACAAGTCATGAATGAAGTGATGTCTGAGAGCAAAATACCGAAGTCATGGTCAGAAGCGTATATCACACTATTACCCAAGGAAGAGACTGATCTAACATAAATCAAGAATTATAGACCAATCTTTTTATTAAATTCAGACTACAAGCTATTTGCATCTATACTAGCTGAGAGACTTAAAAAATATTTAAATGGCTTCATCCACTCAGATCAAAATGGCTTTTTACCTAAAAGACAAATTAAAGACAATATGAGAATGATTTTGAATACCTTGGAATGCTATGAGGCCCATCCTGAAAAACAAATGGCACTGATGTTCCTCGATGCGCAGAAGGCCTTTGACAATGTGACTTGGCAATTTATGTTTTTGCAACTGGAACAGATGAATTTTGGCAAGAAATTCACTCAAACTATACGAATGATATACCAGAAACAAGCAGCAAAGATAATGGTAAATGGAGAACTAACAGATCTGACTGAAATAAAGAGAGGTACAAGACAAGGCTGCCCACTATCACCACTACTCTTTGTCCTAACACTAGAGGTCTTAAACAGAAAGATCAGAGAAGAAGAAGAAATAAGAGGTATGAAAATTATGAGAGAAGAGTATAAACTACAAGCGTTTGCAGATGACTTAGTTTTTATTCTTGAAGATCCATTAGAAACAGCATCCAAATTGCTGGAAAGAATAGAGGAATACGGAGAAGTAGCAGGCTTGAAAATAAACAAAGATAAAATAAAGATCATGACGAAGAATATCCCAGCAACACAAAAGGAAGAGCTGTCAGAAACATTGCAGATTCAAAATACAAGTAAGGTTAAATATTTGGGGATATACTTATCACCTAGATGTAGCACTCTTAAAGAGGATAACTATACTAGACTAAAACGACAAATAGCAATTGACTTGGAGAAATGGGAAAATTTGCACTTATCAATGATGGGAAGAATCTCTACAATTAAAATGAACATTCTACCTAGAATTCTATACCTGTTTCAGACAATCCCAATCAGATTGGGTAAGGATTTTTTTCAAGATTTAAATAAAATAGTTTTGAAATTTATTTGGCAAGGGAAAAAAGCTAGAATAAAACTTAAATTACTACAAGATGCTAGATCTAGAGGAGGATTTGGGCTACCCGATTGGGAGCTATACTATAAGGCAACAAACTTGATGTGGATTAAGGAATGGATATTATTAAAAAAACTCTAGATTATTGAATGTAGAAGGTTACAACGACTTACTGTTGGGATCGCATGCTTTCTTATAGTATAAGGGTACTAAATCACATGGTTACTTTAGAAGACATTATATAAGGGAGGCGTTGTTGTTAAACTGGGAAAAGGTTAAAAGACTACATTATTAAAAAATTCCAGTCTGGATATCAACAATTGAAGCATTTTCACATCCAATAATATATAAAAAGCAACAAATAGTTAGATATACAGAATTATTAAATACAGAGGGTGAGCTCAAATCTATTCAAGAGTTGAAACAAGAAGGGATGGAAATGAACTGGTATTCATATGTACAGATACAATCTAGATATAATGAAGATAGAAAAACTAAAGGTCTTTATAATAAAATGATGGAGTTAGACAAAATTTTAACAGGCACTTATGAAAAAGTAATTAAAAAACTATATGGATATTTATTGGAGTTTAAATTGCATGAAGAACAAGTTAAAGAAACTATGGTAGCTTGGGGAAAAACTTTAGGTATGGGATTGATTTAGAGAATTGGCAGAAATTGGGGTCTCAAAATTACAAAATGACAATGTCTACTGCATATAGAGAAAACTTGTATAAGATGTTTTACAGGTGGCACCTACCCCTGACCAGAATTGCAAGAATGTTCAAGAATAAATCAGAAAAATGTTGGAAATGTCACCAGATACCTGGCTCATACTACCACATGTGGTGGACTTGTACTGAAGCTAAAAGATACTGGACTAAAATCCACATGTGGTTGGAGAAAATGACACACAAACAAATAGACTTTAAACCAGAGATCTTTTTATTGGGGATCATACCAGAAACCTACAACAAAGACTTAAAATATCTGATTGTAAATGTGTTAACAGCAGCCAGAATTGTATTTGCAAAAAACTGGAAAAACGAAACAATACCAAAAGAGGAAGAAGTTATCTGAAAAATAATGGACTGTGCTGAAATGAGTAAATTGACTTTTGAAATTAGAGAGGATGAACAATTTTATAAGATATGGGATTTGTTTTATCGGTGGCTAGGGGGGAAAAAACTTTAGAAATGAAAAATGATAAACTTATACCTTAATTGAAGAAAGTAAATGATGATATAATTATGCTGTGAAATAATCTAATAATGACACAATGCAGTATTAATATAAGGTCTGGGGATATAATGTATAAGGTTAAGAACTTATTATAATGATATTTTGCTGCTGATAAGCAATTCTAATGGGGGAACAAATGAAAACTGGTGTATATAGGTAGCGATGCTTTGTTGAAAAATGAAGGAATAAGATCTCTGTTTGAAGGTATGAAATGCAAGGTTAACAATAAATATAAGTATACTTTCTGGGGGAAAATAATGCTAATGTTAACTGAATATATATTGTAGAATGAAAATGAGGCCTTTAGTTATATTAGATGAAATAATTGAGACGGTAAATATTATCTGAAGATGCAGATGTTAAAACACTTGTAACCAAATGACATGCTTTATGTGATGATGTTTTTTTTTCTTTTTTGTCTCTCCCCCCCTTTTTTAAACCCTAGGTTATTGTGGTGTCTATTAAATATACAAAAGAGAGATACGGGATGTGTGTATGGGGGGAAACGTAGGAGGGATGCACCTGTGATCAAAGGACATATTGTATGGGATGATGGGTTTTTTTTTTCCTTTTTTTTCTCTCCGTTTCCCTTTGTTTTTTTTCTATTGTTATGTGATGTTGTCTATGTAATAAAAAATAAAATTATTTAAAAAAATCCTTTTAAAGTTTATTTTGTATTCAATAAACTACATTTCCTGATCAAGAGATTAAAAAATTAAATAAAGAAATGTTTTTACTTAAAAAAAGAAGAAAGAGAACAAGGCTGGTGAGAGATCCCCATCAATCCATGCTTTTCTTTAAAACCACCATTTGGGAGTATAAGATTTTGAACAGGTAAACTAAAAAAAAAATCTTGCACTCTGCAGACCCCCCCAAAAAAACCCTCTGCATGCAAAGTGTTTGAGAGGCCTGCCAAGTGATCCTGGGGGTGAGGGTTTTTTTTTTTGGTCAAAAACAAGCAAAAAAATGAAGGAGCATGCATAGCTTTTAGGAGGCTTGTAGAATGCTCCTGGGGGCTGGGGGGGATATGAGCAAAGACCAGTCCACATTTCCCTCCTGTTTGCCCTCCCCAGTCCCCAGGAGCATTTTTCAAGCCTCCCAAACCTTCTGCACATCCATTTTTGTGAAGGGGGAGTGGGGTTTCTGGAGGCCAAAACCCCTGTATTCACAGTATAAGATGCACCCAGATTTTCACCCACTTGTTGGGGGGGAAATGGTGTGTATTATGCTCTGAAAAATATGGTATATTCAAGAACCCAAACTTGGTTAGAACAAAATGTATTTTTAAAGAAACACAGCTCTCTTTTTTCTTACCAATCATGGTGGAAATGCTTCCCTCTGAACACTTGACACAGTCATAGCAGCAAACCTGTTTTCCCTCCTCAATCAATTTCCTGTACCCAGGATGGCAGCTTTCTACACAGGTGGCAGAAGGTGGTGTCTAATGAGAATGGCCAGAGGAAGACATTAAAATGGATTAGAATCAAGCTTTGAATCAACCAGTCAGCAGTCACGGTCTTTAAATAAATCCAACCCCGCCCACCACGGTTTCTTGTAATTTCTAATAATGCAAAATTTGGAATTCCTAGGACCGATTGCTAGAATTAGTCAGAGGAGCATTTAAAATCTGAAAAGTCTTTGAACTGCTATTGAAAATTTGAAGACAAATCCAAATCCAGACATCTCTTCATATTACATAAAGCAACTTGAGATGTCCTAAAGAGGACCATGAAAGACTATGTTTCTCATGACCTTAATGAGCTGTTTTAAATTTGAATAGAAATAAGAAAATCCAAAATAAATTTATGATGTATGGGAAAGAATGTTGAAACTTGCTGAGCTAATACCCAAAATATTCCTGTTTAGTATTTGGTATCCTTTTCCAATTATTCCTCTGTTATGTTGCCACTCAAGGGTGGTATCCCAATTTTCATTGATTCAGCTGATTCAAACTACAGAGTACTCATCAGTGGGAAAGTCTGTCTGTCTGTCTGTCTGTCTGTTTATCTATCTATCTATCATCCATCCATCCATCCATCCATCCATCCATCCATCCATCCATCCATCCATCCATCTATCTATCTATCTATCTATCTATCTTCTTGTTAGATTGGGTAATGGATAGGCACAAACAGGGTTAATGGTAACAAAAGCTCTTTATCAAGTACAACAAGTGAGAACAATCCAGTGAAGGTTGAGTCTGACAACAGCCCTTTTATAATGAGCTATTCAGAAGATATCAAATGATTTTGGAACTACTCTAAGATTACTGGTTTAAAATTCTAGAAATTTGAGAAAATATCCCCATGTTTTATTTCGTTTTGTTTAACTCACCTGCGTAAATATGGGGTTCCATACAATGACAGTTGTATTTATGACAAAGACTTCCTTTTGAGAACTCAGAGGTTCAATATGTCCAACTTGGACCTTCTGAAAGGATCGATTGGGGAAAGTAATCAAGTTGATGATATCGTATGCTGCTGCCAGGTTTCCATTCTCATTGAAAGCTATTTCTTCCCCAACACTATTGTTGAAATGGAGGTTTTTCAGAAATAAACGAAGCTAAAAGATAAGAGGGATAAATGAGAAATTGATGTCCATAGCAGGCAATACAATATGGGATTTATCAAATGCTTCTCAACCAGTTTTTAATGAACAATCAAACATTTGAGTTGATAGTATTTTTTAATGTTCCAACGGCATAATTCTGTTTTGCAGGACTATATTCATATTTTTATGTTTAAGTATTACTAATAGATATATTTGTACATATATTTCTTATTTGTACTTCATGATGGATAAAAACAATTGCCAAGAAATATAACACAATAATAGAATAAAAGATTTGGAAGGGAACTTGGATATTTTCATCTTTTCTTGTCCAACTCCCTGCTGCACTGGGAAACCTTGTACCATTTCAGAAAAATAGTTATCCAATCTCTTCTTAAAATCATCCAGCACACCCACAACTTCTGGAAGCAAGTCATTCTACTGATTAATTGTTTTAACTATCAAGAAATTTCTCCTTAGTTCTAGAATGGTTTTCTCCTTGATTATTTTCCATCCATTGCTTCTTGCCCTGCTTTCAAGTGTTTTGGAGTATATCTTGACTCCCTCTTCTTTGTGGCAAGCCCTTTATATATAATGGATATCACAGGAAAACATATTTATTGGAGTTCTATTCCAGAAAACACGATTAAGAAGTTAAATGATGACCTTGATATATTAAATCAAATTTTCTTCAGGCATGGGACAGAAAATGCCTACACCAAACATATCTCAGAGAAAGACAAGTTTTGTCATTCTATCCTACCCTTGCCTTTCATTTCATCAATTATTATTATTATTATTTTGCAAAATTCTTCCTTCTGTCTACTTTGGTGAATTTTTCTTCTGCTATTCAACTTCAAAATGTTGCAAAATTTGAGTCTTTTATTGGATTTGAGGGTTTTTTGGGATTGAAGATTGGAAAGGAAGCAGAACATCACTGGGAAAACATTACTTCCCTATATCTAACATAATATCTGTAATTAAAAATCTAAATTTCCACAAGGATTAAGCCTCTACACAACTAAAATTATAAATTTGAAAGACAAAAAGAATAGGTATAAAATGTAGAAAGCAGGGTACCCAATTAAGGCAGAATATCAACAAATAACCCAAGGCTGCAAAGATGAAGTCAGGAAAGCTAAGGCTCAAAATCTTGTGAGAAAAAACCCTTCTTTTAACATGTAAAAAACAAGAAAAAAGTCAAGGAAACAATTGGTCCACCAGTGGGAGAAAATGGCAAGAAGATGATGAGCATCAGAGAGAAAGAAGAACTGTTTAATTCATTTTTTGCATCTGGCTTTACCCAAAAGGAAAAAAACAATTCAATCGATCAAAAACAGAACCATGAAAAACATATCAGGAATAGAATTTAAAATAGACAAGAAAATGGTAAGAGAGCACCTGTCCACCCTAGATGAATTCAAATCATGAGAACCAGATGGATTAAATCCCAAGATTCTGAAGGAACTGGCAGACATGATCTCACTGAACTATATCTTTCAAAGATCCTGGAGTACTAGAGAACTATCAGAGAACTGGAAAATAGCTGATGTAGTCCCCATCTTCAAAAATGGGGTAAAAGATAAATCCAGCAAACTACAGACCTATCAGCTTGACCTCAATACCTGGGAAGATTCTGGAAAAGACAATCAAGGAATGAATCTGCAAACACACTTTTTATATAGATATTGAATTTTTATGTTTTAAATTGTTAAAAAAAATACAAAAAAAAAATAAACAGCCCAAAGCATATAATTCAATAGACATAAATATCATTAAGATCGGCTCCAGCATGAGCCTGGAAGCTCGGATGAGTAAATCTCTGGTCCCATTGACCGACCCGGATTCAATCTCTCATCATTATCCTGGGACGTGTATATTTGTCTTCATTCATAAAAGTGTACTTAGTGAATTTTGTAAACATTAAAATAACTGTATTATTATGGATACGTTCCCATTGAAAGGCAACGTAACTCACCTGCCAAGGTTGGACTTTCAGAAAATTCCACTTCTCTTCATTGCCTCTTGTCTTCTGCTTGGCTCTGGATGAATATATAGCATGGAGACCATGTGCTACAGCATACAGAGCATTGTAAATACTGTAGCTCTGGCCAGACATCTCCATTTCAAAGGCAGTTCCAGGGAGACTCCCCAAATCCTCTTTCCCAGTACATTTTCTTTTTCCTGGTATATTGTATCTTGGAAGTGAACAGAGAAATGCGGCACTCCAGAACACAGGTAGCAATGGGACTTTAGAGTGATATGGATTTAGGTTCTCCAGGTACTCTTGAAAGCCTGGAACCCTATTTGTATGTAGGGCAAAAGACAAGCTGCCATTGAAGGAGAATGTGGTGAATTTCTTTGATTCAAAGACAGATGTGACATCCCAGAGAGCACTTATGATCCAAACCCTCTCTATTGGGCACCTTCTACCAATTTCTAAGCTTTCAAGAATTATTCGTATACCTTCTATAGATTCCATGTCCCCATAAACAAGTATTACATTGGTTTTACTATACCACAGGAGACGTCCTATGTTATTTAGATTACTCTTCCGTAAGAAACTGGAGTTATAAGTGATCACTCTTGGAACAAACTGAATTAAAGAAATGCAAATGTCACTCTGGATGAATTTTGGTCTCAGAATTCTGAGAAATCTCTCTCCAGTGGCATCTTCTGGAATGAGAAGATCAATCCAATTCCATCCAAAACATTTCAAGAGCTGAATAATCCCAGCATACTGGAGGTTTTCATTTGGAGTCATCCAAAAGAAAGAAGGGAACTGCTGTTTATCACTCAATGCCAGGTCAAAAGTGCCAAAACTGAGCTGCAGAGTGGGAATAATAATGATGTGCTTTTAGACTAGGTACTGTTTTTGCAGATATGTCAACAAGACAGAAGGAAGTACATTTCTTATGGACCTTTTTTCAATAAAAAAATCCTGATATTAAATGTTAAATCTGGGGATCAACAACTCTTTCCTTATAGCTTTTGCTATAAAACTACCATTAGTATTCCATTCATCAATTTTTAGACCAAATATTCTTAATTTATGATTGTGCTAATCAGAAATAGACAGCAGATAGGAATGTGTAAAAAAAGAGGAGGCTTATTCTTTAAGGATTGGACAGTATTAATTTCTCATCTTGATACCCAAATAACCTTTTTTCTGTAGATCATGAGGGCAACATTTCTATTACTTTACTGATCAATATATTTAAAATTGTTAAGGCATAAAGAACAAGAGAAGAAAATCAAATAACAAGAGGCATGCCCAGAAGATGGAAAGACAATATCAGACACATAACTACCATATCAGTTAATAATGGCTAAGCTTGAGACTGAGGAGGAGGAGGAGGAGGAGGAGGAGGAGGAGGAGGAGGAGAAGGAGAAGGAGAAGGAGAAGGAGAAGGAGAAGAATGAAGATAGCAAGAAGGACAGTTACACCATTTCTTACATACCAAATGAAATGTTTGCGCTTATTAAGAATTACTCGTGTTGCAATAGTAATATATGCATTTCATTTCTCTGACAAAATAAACAAATAAAAACTTGATCTGCTTTTGAGCGATTCCCCCCAATTTTGGTCCTCCTATAGTTTTTTTTACTATGACCTTTTCCTCTTCCTGCTTGAGCATTTATGGGAGCCCAGATCCTTACCTGTGGAATTTTGTAGGCATTTAAGATGTTGGCTATCTGGATGGTGTTCTGGGAAGGAAGATCACCAATGACAGCCATGATGTTTTGGTCCTTTTCCTTTCTGTAATTGAAGGGGCAGTAGCTTCCAAGAAAGAGGAAATGCAAAAGGTTCTCAGAGGCTTTATTTGCTTGAAAACCATTCTCATGTATCTTGGAGACCAAGGTGATGTTGGGTAACAAATCCTCATTCATGTTGATCTCCTGAATGGCAAAATTGAAGGCTAGGACATGCTGTAAGTTTTTAGGCAATGGCCTGTAATAAGAATTTCATTTAGTTCTACAATATTAATGTTTTTCTCCACACCTAAAATGATGTATTTGTCTGCTTGAATGAGTACAGGAAGTCCTCAGTTACAACAGACCATACAAAGTTACAACGGCACTGAAAAAAGTTATTTATGACCATCCATACAACTTAGAACAATAACCACATCCACTTGGTCATGTGATTTATATTTGGGTGCCTGGCAACTGATTCACATTTATGGCAGTTGCAGTGTAATGAGGAACTGAATTGGAGGGTCTGAATCTCACTTGAGGATCTGACAGCATTTCTGCATCACATTTTGAGAAGCTTAAAAAAGAAGTTTAATGCAATTGCAAGGATTGTTTCATGTATGTAGGGTAACAATGCAACTGGAGGGCAGAAGCTGATGGATTGTGCCATCAATTAATGACAATCCAAATACTTAAGATATACTTGCCAAACTGGTAGGACAGCTTGCTGGCCACGCCCCTGAATCGGTTCCCAGTTGCCACTGCCAGCTTGTTTTTCAGTCATTTTTTCATGTTCTGTGCATGCGCAGAACATGAACGGATCATGTGCAAAGCGAACTGGCAGCAATGCCAGCATCGACCAATCCCTGCTTAAGATATATCATTTTTACACATTCATGTATTTAAATCTGTCCCTTCTTTGTGTGCCTTAAAGTACCAAGGAGACTCACTGCATGATAAGTAGAAAACTCAAGTAACTACAATAGTTATAAAATAAAATGAAAGTCTTGGTATATAGAAGGGTTTGCAAATAAGGAATAAGTGAAAAAATCCTAACAGTGTCATTATATAATATGGGAATCATAGCTGTAGAGGATCTGCAACTTTTTTTAAATATTCACGCTAAACAGCTTTGATGTGGTTTCTTTTTCTTTTGAATACTAAATTAAAAAAAATAGTGGAACAGTGTAATTAAAACCAATTTTTTTCAAAATTTTCATTAAAAAAAAAAGACCAAATCTACTCACGAAGAGATTAATTCATGAATAACAACAGCCACATGGAAAACCAGGTCTATATGGCTACATTCAACTGCTATATTACAGCACCTGAAACATCATTAACCAAGACAAATGAATAAATAAAAACCATGTTTAAAACAGTTTAATTCTCATTTAAAGAGGAAAAAATGTAATCAGAGTATCTTGAATAGTAAAAGTAAAGTTTCCCCTCGTACATATGTGTTAGTCATTCCCGAGTCTAATTGGATGATGCTCATGTCCGTTTTTAAGCCAAGGAATCCAAAGACATCTCCATGGTCATGTGGCCGGCATGTCTAAATGCCGATGGCACACAGAATGCTGTTACCTTCCTACCAAAGGTAGTTCCTATTTTTCTACCTGCAATTTTACATGTTTTCAAACTGCTAGGTTGGCAGAAGCTGGGGCAAGTAATGGGAGCTCACTCCGCTACAAAGCATTAGGGATTTGAACTGCCCAACTGCTGAACTTTCTGATTGGCAAGCTCAGTGTCTTAGTCACTGAGCCTCTGTGTCCCTTATATCTTGAATATAATTCCCTTTAAAAAACAACAACCCTTGAAGGGCACATCATTTTCTTTGAAAGGAGTACTTGCCTTCCTCTCAAAGATCCTTCTGGAAATTCCATAAAGTGCTGTAAAGGCAATTCAGAATATACAGTAGACACAAATTCTCCAATGACTACATCACTGAAGTGAGCAGGGAAACTAAGCCGAAAACTAAGTTTCTTACTGCAAATAGGGTTAAAGGTCTTTTTGAAAGAAGCTTGGAGGAAAAAAAAAGAGAGTAGAAACCCATGACTAAGTATGTGAGTCTCTTTGAATGCCAAAGTAATTTGGCTCCATTCATAGGAGTGCAGCCACATTTTTTTCACCACACTTTCCCTGGGACAATGAAATAGACTCTCTATTATTTTTATGCATATCTAAAGTTGTAGATTACAATAATTATCATCTGAGTGATTCATAATGTCACCTACTGAGCCTCATGGAGTTGTTTCTAATGGTAAACTTAAACTGCACCGTCCCCCTAGGTTCTGTGCGTGCCCAAAAAACAAGTTTAATTAATTTAGGTAGGTAGGCAATTCCCTTTCCCAAAGCTATTCAAATATGTTTCCAGTTGGAGAAATTATGTGACCCATCTCTTGACAGCTCCTCATCAGGGGAGAAAGAACTGATCTTGGGATCATAACAGATTTTGAGTCTTGCTTTCTCAATCCAAGGAAAGCAAAGCTGATTAAAAGAACAAAAGATTGATTTTTCATCTCACAATCTCCTAATTCAGTTAAATGCATATCTTTTCTGCCCCTCCACTTTGCTGACATGTTTTAAGACATGGTACATGTTGTACCAGTGCCCCCTCCATAACTATAATCACATGTCTTCATGATTAAGATCCAGTCACACTCACTTCTCTTATGATTAAACATTTGAGAGTTTGGTAATGGATTACCATATTTTTCAGAGTATAAGACACACTGGAATATAAGACACACCAAGGCTTTGAAGAGGCAAATAAAAAAAAGTTTTTGGTATTTGGTATTTGGTATTTATTAATACTTATAGGCCGCCCTTTTCCCTGAGGGGACTCAGGGCGGCTTACATAAAATAAAGGGGGGGGGGTTATACAGACAATAGACAGAACAATACATAGAAGTAAAATAGTAGGCAACATTCATTCATCATTCGGGTGGGGATAGTTATCTTTGTCCCCAGGCCTGACGGGCTAGCCAGGTCTTAAGGGCTGTGCGGAAGGTCTGGACGGTGGTGAGGGTACGAATCTCCACGGGGAGATCATTCCAAAGGGTCAGAGCTACTACTGAGAAGGCTCTCCTCCGTGTAGTTGCCAGTCGGCACTGACTGGCAGATGGAACTCGGAGGAGGCCTAATCTATGTGATCTTATTGGTCGCAGGGAGGTAATTCGCAGGAGGCGGTCTCTCAAGTACGCAGACCCACTACCATGAAGGGCTTTATGGGTGATAAGTAGCACCTTGAAGCGCACCCAGAGGTCAACAGGTAGCCAGCGCAGCTCGCGGAGGATAGGTGTTATGTGGGTGAACCGAGGTGCACCCACAATCACTCACGCGGCTGAGTTCTGGACTAGCTGAAGTCGTCGGATGCTCTTCAAGGGGAGCGCCATGTAGAGCACATTTCAGTATTCCAGCCTAGAGGTCACAAGGGCCCAAGTGACTGTTGTGAGGGCCTCCTGGTTCAGGTAGGGTCGCAACTGGCGCACCAGGCGAACCTGGGCAAATGCCCCCCTGGTCACAGCCGTCAAATGGTGGTCAAAAGTCAGTTGTGGGTCCAGGAGGACTCCCAAGTTGCGAACCCTCTCTGTGGGGTATAAAGTTTGACCCCCCAGCCTGAGCGATGGAACACTGATCGAATTATTGGGAGGAAAGCACAACAGCCACTCGGTCTTCTCCGGGTTGAGTACAAGCTTGTTAGCCCTCATCCAGTCCATAACGGCCTCAAGACCTCGGCTCATCACGTCCACCGCTTCATTGAGTTGGCACGGGGCGGCCAGATACAATTGAGTATCGTCCGCGTATTGATGGTATCTTATCCCGTGCCTCCGAATGATCTCACCCAGCGGTTTCATGTAGATGTTGAATAGTAGGGGGGATAAGACCGAACCCTGCGGCACCCCATATGTTAGGGGCCTAGGGGTCGATCTCTGCCCCCCCACTAACACCGACTGCAACCTGTCCGAGAGGTAGGAGGAGAACCACCGTAACACAGTGCTTCCCACCCCCACCTCCCACAGTCATCGCAGAAGGATACCATGGTCGATGGTATCGAAAGCCGCCGAGAGATCGAGGAGAACCAGGATAGAGGCATGGCCTAAATCTCTGGCTCTCCACAGATCATCGGTCAATGCGACCAAAGCAGTTTCTGTGCTGTAACCGGGTCTGAAGCCTGACTGGAAGGGGTCGAGATAGCTTGCTTCCTCCAAGGACCGCTGGAGCTGGAAGGCCACCACCTTCTCAACAACCTTCCCAACAAATGGGAGGTTGGAGACTGGACGGTAGTTGTTAAGGACAGCTGGATCCAAAGATGGCTTCTTCAGGAGGGGTCTCACCACCGCCGCTTTAAGTGCGGCGGGGAAGTGCCCCTCCCGAAGGGAGGCGGTAACAACCACCTGGATCCAGCCTCGTGTCACCTCACTGCTGTTAGCAACCAGCCATGAGGGACACGGGTCCAGTACACAGGTGGAGGCACTCACAGCTCTCATGGCCTTGTCCACATCCCCAGGGGCAACATCCTGAAACTCAACCCAGAGGTGGTCTACCAATTCATCCTCTTGTGCCTCAGCTGGAACTGCAGGGATGGAGTCCAAATCCGACCGAAACCGAGCAATTTTGTCCGCTAAGAATTGGGCATAATCCTCAGCTCTACCCTGCAAGGGTTCCCCTGTATCCCTCCTATTTAGGAGGGAACGGGTTATCCTAAACAGGGCGGCTGGGCGGGACTCAGCGGATGCAACCAAGGTGGCAATGTGAGATCTTTTTGCTGCCCTAAGTGCCCTGATGTACTCCTTGGTGGTGGTTGATAGGATTGCACTGCAAACCTTCCAAAAACGCCCTACATTTTACAAAAACGGACTCGGTTTTTTTTAAAATAAGGGCATGAATAAGGAGGCTTGTAGAATGCTCTGGGGGGCATTAACGAGCAAAAATTGGCCCATTTTTCATGAAAACAGGCCTGTTTTTTTGTCAAAAAAAGACACTGGAAGCAAAATTGAGGAAAAAAACTGCCTGTTTTTCACACATTTCTGCCTTCCACAGCTTCCAGGAGCTCTTTGAAAGCCTTGTACAAGCTCTGCATGGCCATTTTGGTGAAGGGGCGGAGTTTTGAGAGGCAAAAGAGCCGAGGTGGCGCAGTGGTTAGGGTGCAGTACTGAAGGCCACTACAGCTGACTGTTATCTGCAGTTCAACGGTTCTAATCTCACCGGCTCAAGGTTGACTCAGCCTTCCATCCTTCCGAGGTGGGTGAAATGAGGACCCAGACTGTGGGGGTGATATGCTGACTCTGTAAACCGCTTAGAGAGGGCTGAAAGCCCTATGAAGCGGTATATAAGTCTATAAAAGAAAATACAAAAATGCTGTATTCAGTGTATAAGACACACCCAGATTTTCAGCCTCTTTTTTGAGGGAAAAAGGTGCGTCTTATATTCTGAAAAATATGGTATATGGTTTCATGCCTTTTGACTCATTACAGCTTGCCTAATGGAAGAACCACTCTATAGTTGATGCACTTTTGTGTGTGCTTCATGGTAGCTTGGTGCACCTGGAGGAGAAGAATACTCATGTGCGAATGCTGTATGTTGGTTTTAGCTCAGCACTCAACACAATCATTCCTCAGCATTTGGTGAACAAACTGGGCCTATTAGGTTTTGATACTCCTTTATCAGTGGTGGGATTATTTTACTACTGGTTCTGTGGGCATAGCTTGGTGGGTGTTAGGAATATAATCTAACAGTTGGGTTGGCAATATATAAATCATATAGCAATGCTGTACCTGTTTTTTTAAAATCATACTGTAAAATGTGATTGGTTGTTGTTTTCCTCAATCGGCCATAAGAGGGAGCCAGAATGTTAGCTCTCTGTTTGTTAGATGCTGGGCTGATCTGATCCTCCCAACTTGTGTGGCAAAAAGAGAAAGCCGTCATGTGATGATGAGCCCGCTTGCTGCTCCCGCTCCAGTATGCCACTTTGGTTGGTTGTAAAAGTTGGGAGATCCTCTGGGTGTGTGCAGAGTGCCGCCTTAATTAAACCCAATTCAGGCCAAGTTTCCTTTTTTTAAAACTGTGAGGTGGTTTAACGGGATGGAGTGGCTGCACTGAATTGTGAGGGTGTGAACCCACCACTGTCTTCAAAGTGCATGCCGCCGCGCCGCCTCCTTCTGCTCTGTGAGCTGCATTGTTTACCAGTTCAATTCAAGGTGCTGGTTTTGATCTATAAAGCCCTTGATGAGGCCAGGGCAGGCTATTTTATGGACTGCATCTCCCTGATTATATCAGGTCACCTCATCAGATCTGCCAGAAAATACATCCTGTAGGGACCGTCATATAAGGACATGCACTCAGTGGTTTCCATGCAATTGAACTTCTCTGTTTGTGTTACCCTGCTTATGGAATAAGAGCAGTGGTGGGTTTCAAAAATTGTTTGAACCTACTCTGTGGGTGTGGCCTCCTTTGTGGGAGTGGCTTGCCACCCATGTGAGCGGATGGGACTGGCTTGCCGCACATGTGACCGGATATGAAGATGCCGACGACATTTGTCAGAACCACCTTAAATTACCTCACACACAGCACTGGCATGCATAAGAATATGATGTAATGTTGTTTTTTAAAAGGCATCTTTGGTTTGCCTTAAAACAACTTCAACATACGCAATGTTCTGATTGCACCACAAATGCAGTAGTCATCCTTACCTTTCACAGAGGCACTGAGTTTTATAAATATGAGCATGATAGTGTAGAATAATCATATCCAAGGACCAGTGGTGGGTTTCAAAAAAAAATTGGAACCTCTTCTGTAGGTGTGGCCTGCTTTCCGGGTCCACTGGTGGAATCTCTTCTAACCAGTTCGGTAGATTTGACGAACCGGTTCTACCAAATAGGTGCGAACTGGTAGGAACCCACCTCTTAGTGGGAGACACTTTAGATGGCTCTATTGCTGAAATGGCTATTTTTACTCCTCTTCGCCTAGAACTTGTAGCTCTGTTTTATAGTTACCATTATGATTTTTATATATTTGAACATCTGTTGTTTTTATTTGTGGTTTTAATTTTTTGTTGTGTATTACTGAGAGCTGCCCTCCATACGGGGTGGGTGGGTTTATAAATTTGATAAACAAATAAATAAACAAAATAAGGGATAAGATGACAAAGAAAATGATTCTAAAATTGCATAAATATTGCAAGCTGAAGTAACATCACTCCACAGGTCTGCAGATCTTTTTTTTCGAGAGCTGTTTTGATTATTCCACATAATTTTTATGTTTTTTCTGCGCTGAAACCGAAAATAACCTCCCCTTTGTCATTGGACATCATATTTCCTGACAATGTAGGTAACTATGTTAAATAAGGCAATACCGCAAAATAAATGGAAATAGACTTATAAAATTAAATTTTATTATAATATTTTCATGAAAATCCTTTGTTGAACTGAAATGAGCTTATTTACACACACTAAACTCAATTCTTCTTCCTTGTGAGGTTCCTCTTAGTGCATTTACGCTTGTGAGTAGCATTTGGAATGTCTCTCAGAAGCATCCAACAGTAGTCTGCCATCATTGTAATACTCCATTTTCCCTGGTATCTCCTTTCCCTCTCTTTAATGTCTTGTGGGAATCATTAACTGTTCAGCTGTTCCTCAGTCACAGCTCCCAAATTTTCAGGAAAGTAGTCAAGATGGGACTGGAGGAAATACATTTTTAAACTCATCAGGCAACCTAAATCTTGAAATGCTTTCAGCATTCTTCCGACGATCTTTTTGTAGTAAGGATCTTTGTTATTGCCTAAAAATTTCTGTACGACTTATGTAAATGCAGTCCATCCTTCTTTTTGAGGATCCATCATGGTATTGACAAATTCTTGATCAGCTATAAGCCTTCTAATGTCTAGTCCGACGAACACACCTTCCTTCAAGGCATGGAAACTTGGTGATCAAGTATTTGAAGCATTCTCCATCTCTTGGAAGTGAGTTTACGAATTGTTTAATCAATCCCAATTTTATGTGGAGAGGTGGTAGAAGAACTTTATGGAAAGGTACCAAAGTTTCTCGGAGGACATTTTTTTCACTTTTAACACCCTCAGCTGCCAACTCTTCTTGGTCCAGAGATTTTGTCGGTTTCAACTGTCCCATAGACACAGAAAACAAGGGTATTTGGTATACCCAGCTTGCTGCCCAAGCAACATGCACAAGATCTTCAAGTCCCCACACACTTGCCAACCATGGTCTTCATATTTAAGTTTACGAAGAGCCAATTCCAAGTTCTTGTAAGTTTATTTCAAGTGTACGGAATGACCTACAAGTATGGAAGTGTAAAAACCGTTGGACTCCAACCAATCAGTGAGCAGCAGGCTGGCCTAGTTTAGTGTGGACGGGTGGGGGAGCGAGCAAGCTGCGACAGGACTGCCAGGGCGAGCGAGCAACAGGGCCAGGGCAGGTGTTCCGAAAGTTACTTCTGGGTCCACCAGTCAGAGCTCCCCTCACTGGAACAGTAAATTTCATGAACGGGTTCTCCCAAGCTGGTGTGAACTGGCAGAAACCCACCACTGCTTCAATGGCATTCTGTATATTCTCACTCCATACAAAGTGATGCCAGGATTTCAAAATTGTATTGAATCAACAAATCCCCTTCAGTCTAGACTGTCAGAGTTTATGACTGGCAGAGACATGCTAATAAGGTCAGTCAATGAATAGACATGGCAACTGGGCCAGCCAAAGAGGGCTATTTGGAAACTGAAGCGTTATTTGCTCTGTGAGCCATAAAGAGACAGCAAGGAGCCCTCAGTTGTTCTGTACTAAAGCTCTGAGTCTGTGCTGAGTCTGAACTAGTCTGCTGCTCTGAACTGAAACTGAAACTGTTCTCTCCTCTACTTGTGTTTGCTTGTATATACTACCACATTGGAAAACCTGCTTTTGATATTGTATATTGACTTCATGTGTTATATTATATATAAAGAGATGTTAATGAATCCTGCTGAATCAGTTACCTGTTTGTGCTTTCTGAATGTGATTCCTGCTGCAAACTCTGACATAGACTTTATTTTCTCCCTGAATTATGGACATCAACACTCTCCTATTCAAGGATCACAGACTGCACATGCAGAAAAGAAAAAGTAATAAAAGTAATAAAAATAAATAAAAATAAAATCTAGATAGATGTGAGGAAAGGAGAATTATTTATTTCCAATCAAAGAGGTTGCCTATAGGGAGAGTTGCAGAGAAAATGGATACAAAAAGTGAGTTCGTCCTGGGTGCACAAGTGTGTTTGTGCTGATTCTAGGGTGACACTTGACCCACGTTTGTTAAACCTAGTGTTATGGATTGGGTTTCTTCCTTTAATCTGTGAGCATAATTATGTTTTCATGTTAATTGAGTTTCGTGTGTTTGCTTATGTGTCAAATTTATAATTTGAAATAAGTGTTTAATGAATTATGTTATGTTCTCTGTGAACTTATAGGATATTTGAGACTGTTAACCAAGAACCTGTTTTGGAAAGCTGGGTTAGTTAACATGTGAATCCCTGTAAAATATTTCTAACAGTTATAATATTTATGAATTCTTCCCACAATGCAGATGTTTTCATCAAGATTGAGCGAGAACTATGTATACTAACCTGCAGAGGTGGGTTACTGCTGGTTCGGCCCGGATCTGGCAAACTGTTGAAGGAGAGGTTGGAGGTTCCGCCCACCCACCCAGACACTTCTGCGCATGCACAGAAGCATTGTGCGCACGTGCATATGTGGGAGCACACCTGAACCGGTAGTAAAAATATTGGCAACCCACCACCTGAATGAATAAATATGTCTCTCTCTGTTGTCCTTATTAACTGGGATTTGTTCTTCAGCTTGGATCTTGGTCATTCCTATATGATACCAGCTGAAGTCTGGAAGTGACTCTGAATTCGGGGACCCACTGGTTGCTCAATTTGCCATCTTAGGACTGGATGGAGTTACATGGCCCCAGATTCACCCAACCTGGAGGTCCTTCCAATAACTGCTGCTAAATGAGCAGATGGCAGCTCTGGCTAGGAGATCCTTTTTACAACTTAAATTTTTAACTTTAAACTTAAAATTGCATAAATATTGCAAGCTGAAGTAACATCACTAATAATGAACAATAATTTTGTTGAAATTCCTGGGCAGTTTCCACAAGTACAGAAGTAATTTGGTTGGCTCAACTTTTCATCTTGTATAGCAGAGGATAACATTCAAGAGCTGCAGTAGTGCAGTTGTTAAAGTCCAGTACTGCAGGCTACTTCTCTTGATCACTGGCTGCTAGCTGTTTGGCAGTTTGGGTCTCACCAGGCTGAAGGTTGACTTAGCCTTCCATCCTTCTGAGGTGTGTAAAATGAGGAACCAGAGTGTTGGGGGCAATAGGCTGATTCTGTAAACTGCTGTGAGAGGACTGTAAAGCACTGTGAAACACTATATAAGTCTAAGTGCTATTGCTATTACTTTTGCAGTTTCCAAAGTTTTGAATATGATCCCCGTCCCATAAATTTAAAAAATGATATTAGAAAGAAAATGTGTTGGAAAGAGGGTACCAATAAATAGGTAAAGATAAAGAGATGCATGCTAGTTGTTTCCAGCTCTAGGGGCTGTGCTCATCTCTGCTTCTAAGGCAAAGAACCAGCGTTGTCTGAAGACTCCATGGTCATGAAGGCGTATGGAGGTGCTCAGAGCACTGTTACCTGCCCACCAAAGTGGTCCCTATTTTTCTACTTGCACTTTTTACGTGCTTTCGAACTGTTAGGTTGACAGAAGCTGGGACAAGTAATGGGAACTCACTCCATCATGCAGTGCTAGGTATTCAAACCACTGAACTGTTGACCATTTGATCTATAAGCTATGTGTTTTACCACTGAGTTATTTAGTCCCCCTAAATACATGACTATAAACCATATCAGCATTTTATTGTAATTAAAGTAACTAGATTCTAAATATTAATAAAACAAAGAGATCATTGTAGATTTTAAAAAGAGCCAGTCTTGTCATAGTACACTCAGTATCAAGAATGCAGCTCTAAAGGTGATCAACACCATTAAGGATCTGGGGGTGCAGACAATTAACAATCTGAATTGGTCTCTCCACATGTCATCCTGAGTGAAGCAAACCAACACCTGCATTCCTGTGTCAGATGAGCACATCTTTCTCCTTCTGTCCTGGTCACTTTTTCCAGAGAGAAGATTGAGATCATTTTAACAAACAATCTCTTCATCACTGTTTGGTTTGGTGTTAATGCCTCAGTCAGAAAGTCCATATAGAGAGTGGTAAGGACAGCCAGGAAGGTTATAGGAAGGCCGTGTCCTGTTATTCAGGATACTGGTTATAAGTGCTATGTGCTTAAAGCATTGTTAAAGACCTGACACACCCACTTTATAGTCTGTTTCTGTTGTTCCCCTCTGGTTTTGAAATATTTCTAGCAGGACTTCTGATTCTGTAACAGCTTTGTTCCCTATGCCATCTGTCCGGTAAACTCACAAGATTTGTTTTTCTCACCCTGTACATTTATAAATCCAAACTAGACTGTTAATTCTCTGTGTCATACATTATATGTGGGTATATGGGCATATGCTCATTTATTTATTTATTTACTTATTTATTTATCATCCTTATATAGTGTATTTTGGAGGAGATGACCCTTTGACAGCTGTATGGAATGAAATTTTATTTTAATGTGTGCCAATTAGCATACATTTAAAGTGGCAATAAAGTTATTCTAAGTTTAAGTCTAAATATATATTAGAAAAAATCTTACTCAATAAAGAAAAAGTTCTGCACATTTTTTTCTCCTTGTTATTGTGTATATGTGAAGTTTCTTACATTAAGAACCCAGAGGGCACAGTAAGAGCAAATTTGCCTTTAAACTCTGCCCAAAGCCTTGACTTCAATCCTGAAGGCACTCATGGTTGACTCAGCCTTCCATCCTTCCAAGAATTAAAGGACCCAGATTTTGGGTGCAGTATGCAAAGAATGCGTACAAAGTAAACCACCCAGACAATGCTATAAAGCACTATGGGGCAGTATACACATCTAAATGTTATTGCTATTAAAAAATGGGAGAAGACAACTATTCCTGAATGAAATTCTTTGGCCGATTATTGTCATGTTCTTTTTATAGCATCATAGAATTCAGCCATCATTCATGTTGCTCTTGAAATCACACCATTCTTTTTCCTAACTAGCTGCTCTCTCGTATTCAGCTCTGGCCTCAGTATGATAATGTAGCACTTGGGCAGGAAAATGCAACCTAGTAAACCACCACTTGAGGCCAAGATAGAGAAGACTTCCACAGCCACCATGGATTTTCCCTTGGTGCTCAAGTACGTGGGCACAAAGGACACCCAAACACTGCAGAAGACCAGCATGCTGAAGGTGATGAGCTTGGCTTCATTGAAAGTGTCGGGCAACTTCCGAGCAAAGAAGGCCACTGTGAAGCTGATGAGGGCCAGAAGCCACATGTAGCCCAGCACAAGGTAAAACATGATCTCCGAGCCTTCGTTGCATTGCACTAAGATCTCATCCAGCTGGGAATGCATGTCCAACTCTGGGAAAGGAGGAGAAATAGTCCACCAGGCAGCACAGATGCTTGTTTGAATAAGGGAGCAAAAAACAATGACTGAGATGGACAGCCTTTTCCCCACCCACCACCTCATGCGGTTCCCTGGCTTTGTGGCCATGAAGGCCAGAACCACAGTGATGGTTTTGGCTAACACACAAGACACTGCAATGGAGAAGACAACTCCAAAAACTGCTTGCCGGAGCAGACATGTGACTTTTCCTGGACATCCGAGGAAGAGGAAGGAGCAAAGAAAACACAGCAGGAGCGAGACAAGCAGGGTGCAGGTGATATCCCAATTGTTGGCTTTGACGATGGGAGTGTTCTGGTGGAAGATGAATGTCCCCATCACCACAATTGTGATGACAGCAAAAGAAACAGCAAAGCCAGTCAGGACTTCTCCCAGGACTTCTTTGTAGGATAAGTAGGTGATAATTTTGGGAATACATTGATGGTGTTTCTCATTTGGATATTGCTCTGTGGGACACCTCTCACATTGGTTGGAATCTGAAAACCATAAATAAACTCTCTAAAAAGTCTACACATTAAATAGAATTAAGTTCTTAAAAATTATTCCATCCTGAAGGTGTTTTGGGAGACAATAAACCTCTTAAATGTTTTGCTTTAAGAAAATCCTTTTAAAGTTTATTTTGTATTCAATACAGTACGTTTCCTGAACAAGAGATTACACAATTAAATAAAGAAATGTTTTTAGTTAAAAAAAGAAGAAAGAGAACAAGGCTGGTGAGAGATCCCAATCAATCCATGCTTTTCTTTAAAACCACCGTATTTTTGGGAGTATACGATTTTGAAGAGGTGAACTAAAAAAAATATTGCATTCTGCAGACCTCCCAAACCACTGCACACCTCATTTTTTGTGAAAAAATAAGGCATGCAGAGAGTTTGAGAGGATTGCATAGTGCTCCTGGGGCTGCATTTTTTTAGGAGGGGGGGGCAAAAACAAGAAATAAAATGAACCTTTTTGCCAAAAAAGGAGCATGCATAGCTTTTAGGAGGCTTGTAGAGTGCTCCTGAGGCCTGGGGGGGGGGGAATGAGCAAAGACCAGTCCACATTTCCCTCCTGTTTGCCCTCCCCAGTCCCCAGGAGCATTTTGCAAGCCTCCCAAACCTTCTGCACATCCATTTTTGTGAAGGGGCCGTGGGGTTTCTGGAGGCCAAAAACCCTGTATTCACAGTATAAGATGCACCCAGATTTTCACCCACTTGTTGGGGGGGGGAAAGGTGTGTATTATGCTCTGAAAAATATGGTATATTCAAGAACCCAAACTTGGTTAGAACAAAATGTATTTTTAAAGAAACACAGATCTTTTTTTTCTTACCAATCATGGTGGAAATGCTTCCCTCTGAACACTTGACACAGTCATAGCAGCAAACCTGTTTTCCCTCCTCAATCAATTTCCGGTACCCAGGATGGCAGCTTTCTACACAGGTGGCAGAAGGTGGTGTCTAATGAGAATGGCCAGAGGAAGACATTAAAATGGATTAGAATCAAGCTTTGAATCAATCAGTCAGCAGTCACGGTCTTTAAATAAATCCAACCCCGCCCACCACAGTTTCTTGTAATTTCTAATAATGCAAAATTTGGAATTCCTAGGACCGATTGCTAGAATTAGTCAGAGGAGCAGTTAAAATCTGAAAAGTCTTTGAACTGCTATTGAAAATTTGAAGACAAATCCAAATCCGGACACCTCTTCACATTACATAAAGGAACTTGAGATGTCCTAAAGAGGACCATTAAAGAGTATGTTTCTCATGACCTCAATGAGCTGTTTTAAATTTGAATAGTAATAAGAAAATCCAAAATAAATTTGTGATGTATGGGAAAGAATGTTGAAACTTGCCGAGCTGATACCCAAAATATTCCTGTTTAGCATTTGGTATCCTTTTCCAATTATTCCCGTGTTATGTTGCCACTCAAGGGTGGTATCCCAATTTTCATTGATTCAGCTGATTCAAACTACAGACTATTAATCAGTGGGAAAATCTGTCTGTCTGTCTGTCGGTATGTCTGTTTATCTATCTATCATCCATCCATCCATCCATCCATCCATCCATCCATCCATCCATCCATCCATCCATCCATCCATCCATCCATCCATCCATCCATCCATCCATCTATCTATCTATCTATCTATCTATCTATCTATCTATCTATCTATCTTCTTGTTAGATTGGGTAATGGATAGGCACACACAGGGTTGACGGTAACAAAAGCTCTTTATCAAGTACAACAAGTGAGAACAATCCAGCGAAGGTTGAGTCTGACAACAGCCCTTTTATAATGAGCTGTCAGACCCTTCACCCAATAGGATTAAGTGTTATTTTTCATATATTTTTTTAAAGGAGAAAGGTAAATCATCCATTCAGTGTTACCTTGCAAAAGACGAATCTTCCACTTCACTAAGCTCTCATGAAGCCCCTGAACTCAAAGGGTCCAAAACCCCAGTGATCAGAGCTCCCTTTCCCTACAATCTGAAAGTGTAATGTAGATTTGAGAACGTCTTCATTTTTCCACAATACAAGAGTGTTCTAACAACATTAAGAAGATATCAAATGATCTTGGAACTACTCTAAGATTACTGGTTTAAAATTCTAGAAATTTGAGAAAATATCCCCATGTTTTATTTGGTTTGTTTAACTCACCTTCTTAAATTTGGGGTTCCATACAATGACAGATGTATTTATGGCGAAGTCTTCCTTTTGAGAACTCAGAGGTTCAATATGTCCAACTTGGACCTTCTGAAAGGATCGATTAGGGAAAGTAATCAAGTTGATGATATCGTATGCTGCTGCCAGGTTTCCATTCTCATTGAAAGCTATTTCTTCCCCAACACTATTGTTGAAATGGAGGTTTTTCAGAAATAAACGAAGCTAAAAGATAAGAGAGACAAGTGAGAAATTGGTGTCCATAGCAGGCAATACAATATGGGATTCATCAAATGGTGCTCAACCAGTTTTTAATGAACAATCAAACATTTGAGTTGAAAGTATTTTTTAATGTTCCAACGGCATAACTCTGTTTTGCAGGACTATATTCATATTTTTATGTTTAAGTATTAGTAATAGATATATTTGTACATATATTTCTTATTTGTACTTCATGATGGATAAAAACAATTGCCAAGAAATATAACACAATAATAGAATAAAAGATTTGGAAGGGAACTTGGATATTTTCATCTCTTCTTGTCCAACTCCCTGCTCCACCGGGAAACCTTGTACCATTTCAGAAAAATAGTTATCCAATCTCTTCTTAAAATCATCCAGTGTTAGCACACCCACAACTTCTGGAAGCAACTCAATCTACTGATTACTTGTTTTAACTATCAAGAAATTTCTCCTTAGTTCTAGATTGGTTTTCTCCTTGATTATTTTCCATCCATTGCTTCTTGTCCTGCTTTCAAGTGTTTTGGAGTATATCTTGACTCCCTCTTCTTTGTGGCAAGCCCATTATATATAATGGATATCACAGGAAAACATATTTATTGGAGTTCTATTCCAGAAAACACGATTAAGAAGTTAAATGATGACCTTGATATATTAAATTAAATTTTCTTCAGGCATGGGACAGAAAATGCCTACACCAAACATATCTCAGAGAAAGACAAGTTTTGTCATTCTATCCTACCCTTGCCTTTCATTTCATCAATTATTATTATTATTTTGCAAAATTCTTCCTTCTGTCTACTTTGGTGAATTTTTCTTCAGCTACTCAACTTCAAAATGTTGCAAAATTTGAGTCTTTTATTGGATTTGAGGGTTTTTTGGGATTGAAGATTGGAAAGGAAGCTGGGAAAAGATTACTTCCCTATATCTAACATAATATCTGTAAATAAAAATCTAAATTTCCACAAGGAATAAGCATTTTCAGAGATTACCATGAAGCCTCTATACAACTTAAATTGTAAATTTGAAAGACAAAAAGAATAGGTATAAAAAGTGGAAAGCGGGGTACCCAATTAAGGCAGAATATCAACAAATAACCCAAGGCTGCAAAGATGAAGTCAGGAAAGCTAAGGCTCAAAATCTTGTGAGAAAAAACCCTTCTTTTAACATGTAAAAAAGAAGAAAAAAGTCAAGGAAACAATTGGTCCACCAGTGGGAGAAAATTGCAAGAAGATGATGAGCATCAGAGAGAAAGAAGAACTGCTTAATTCATTTTTTGCATCTGGCTTTACACAAAAGGAAAAAAACAATCCAATCTATCAAAAACAGAACCATGAAAAACATATCAGGAATAGAAATTAAAATAGACAAGAAAATGGTAAGAGAGCACCTGTCCACCCTAGATGAATTCAAATCATGAGAACCATATGGATTAAATCCCAAGATTCTGAAGGAACTGGCAGACATGATCTCACTGAACTATATCTTTCAAAGATCCTGGAGTACTGGGGAACTACCAGAGAACTGGAAAATAGCTGATGTAGTCCCCATCTTCAGAAAAGGGGTAAAAGATAAATCCAGCAAACTACAGACCTATCAGCCTGACCTCAATACCTGGGAAGATTCTGGAAAAGAGAATCAAGGAATCAATCTGCAAACACACTTTTTATATAGATATTGAATTTTTATGTTTTAAATTGTTAAAAAAATAAAAAAATATAAAACATAAAATAAACAGCCGAAAACATATATTTCATTAGACATAAATATCATTAAGATCGGCTCCAGCATGAGCCTGGAAGCTCGGATGAGTAAATCTCTGGTCCCATTGACCAACCCAGATTCAATCTCTCATCGTTATCCTGGGACGTGTATATTTGTCTTCATTCATAAAAGGATACTTAGTGAATTTTGTAAACATTAAAATAACTATATTATTATGGCTACGTTCCCATTGAAAGGCAAAGTAACTCACCTGCCAAGGTTCGACTTTCAGAAAATTCCACTTCTCTTCATTGCCTCTTGTCTTCTGCTTGGCTCTGGATGAATATATAGCATGGAGACCATGTGCTACAGCATATACAGCATTGTAAATACTGTAGCTCTGGCCAGACATCTCCATTTCAAAGGCAGTTCCAGGGAGACTCCCCAAATCCTCTTTCCCAGTGCATTTTCTTTTTCCTGGTATACTGTTTCTTGGAAGTGAACAGAGAAATGTGGCACACCAGAACATAGGTAGCAAAGGGACTTTAGAGTGATATGGATTTAGGTTCTCCAGGTACGCTTGAAAGCCTGGAACCCTATTTGTGTGTAGGGCAAAAGACAAGCTGCCATTGAAGGAGAATGTGGTGAATTTCTTTGACTCAAAGACAGATGTGACATCCCAGAGAGCACTTATGATCCAAACCCTCTCTATTGGGCACCTGCTACCAATTTCATAGGCTTCAAGAATTATTCGTAAACCTTCTATAGATTTCATGTCCCCATAAACAAGTATTACATTGGTTTTACTATACCACAAGAGACGTCCTATGTTATTTAGATTACTCTTCCGTAAGAAACTGGAGTTATAAGTGATCACTCTTGGAACAAACTGAATTAAAGAAATGCAAATGTCACTCTGGATGAATTTTGGTCTCAGAATTCTGAGAAATCTCTCTCCAGTGGCATCTTCTGGAATGAGAAGATCAATCCAATTCCATCCAAAATATTTCAGGAGCTGAATAATCCCAGCATACTGGAGGTTTTCATTTGGAGTCATCCAAAAGAAAGAAGGAAACTGCTGTTTATCACTCAATGCCAGGTCAAAAGTGCCAAAACTGAGCTGCAGAGTGGGAATAATAATGATGTGCTTTTAGACTAGTTACTGTTTTTGCAGATATGTCAACAAGAAGGAAGGAAGTACATTTCTTATGGACCTTTTTTCAATAAAAAAATCCTGATATTAAATGTTAAATCTGGGGATCAACAAGTCTTTCCTTATAGCTTTTGCTATAAAACCACCATTAGTATTCCATTTATCAATTTTTAGACCAAGTATTCTTAATTTTTGATTGTGCTAAGCAGAAATAGACAGCAGATAGGAATGTGTAAAAAAGAGGAGGCTTATTCTTCAAGGATTGGAAAGTATTAATTTCTCATCTTGATACCCAAACTTTTTTTCTGTACATTATGAGGGCAACATATCTATTACTTTACTGATCAATATATTTAAAATTGTTAAGGCATAAAGAACAAGAGAAGAAAATCAAATAACAAGAGGCATGCCCAGAAGATGGAGATACAATATCAGACACACTGCTACCATATCAGTAAATAATGGCTAAGTGACACTGAGAAAGAGAAGGAGGAGGAGGGAGAGGAGGGGGGAGGGGAAGGGGAAGGGGAAAGAGAAGGAGAAGAAGAAGGAGAAGAATGAAAGATAGCAAGGACAGTTAAACAATTTCTCATACCAAATGAAATGTTTGCACTTATTAAGAATTACTCCTGTTGCAATAGTAATAGATGCATTGCATTTCTCTGACAAAATAAACAAATAAAAACTTGATCTGCTTTTGAGAGATTACCCCCAATTTTGGTCCTCCAATAGTTTTTTTAACTACCACCTTTTCATCTTCCTGCTTGAGCATTTATGTGAGCCCAGATCCTTACCTGTGGAATTTTGTAGGCATTTAAGATGTTGGCTATCTGGATGGTGTTCTGGGAAGGAAGATCACCAATGACAGCCATAATGTTTTGGTCCTTTCCCTTTCTGTAATTGAAGGGGCAGTAGCTTCCAAGAAAGAGGAAAGCCAAAAGGTTCTCAGAGGCTTTCATTGCCTGAAAACCATTATCATGTATCTTGGAGACCAAGGTGATGTTGGGTAACAAGTCCTCATTCATGTTGATCTCCTGAATGGCAAAACTGAAGGCTAGGACATGCTGTAAGTTTTTAGGCAATGGCCTGCAAGAAGAATTTCATTTAGTTCTACAACATTAATGTATTTCTCCACACCTAAAATGATGTATTTGTCTGCTTGAATGAGTACAGGAAGTCCTCAGCTTATAACAGACCATACAAAGTTACAATGGCAGAGAAAAAAGTGATTTATGCCCATTTCTCACACTTAGAACCATTACAGCATCCCCTTGGTCACCTGATTTATTTTTGGATGCATAGCAACTGATTCATATTTATGGCAGTTGCAGTGTTCTGGGATCACATGATCACATTTTGGGAACTTCTGACAAGCAAAGTTAATGGGGAAGCCAGATTCACCTCACAAAAATTACTAATTTGAGAACTGTAGTGATTCACTTAACAAATGTGGCAGGAAAAGTAATGGGGACAAAAGTTTTGATTCTTAAATTTCAGAAGTTAAGACATTCCAGAAGTGAGGAAGGCATAGAGTGAGGAACTGAATTGGAGGGTCTGAATCTCACTTGAGGATCTGACAGCATTTGTGTATCACATTTTGAGAAGTTTAAAACAGAGGTTTAATGCAATTGCAAGGATTGTTTCATGTATGTAGGGCAACAATGCAACTGGAGGGCAGAAGCTGATGGATTGTGCAATCTATTAATGACAATCCAAATACTTAAGATACACTTGCCAAACTGGTAGGGACAGCTTGCTCATCTCCGTTTCTAAGCCAAAGAATCCGAAGAGGTCTCCGTGGTCATGTGGCCAGCATGACTAAACGCCGAAGGTGCACAAAACACTGTTACCTTCCTACCAAAGGTAGGGCCTATTTTTATACTTGCACTTTTAGATGCTTTCAAACTGGTAGGGTGGCAGAAGCTGGGACAAATAATGGGAGCTCACTCCTCTACACAGCATTAGGGATTTGAACCGCCGAACTGCTGAACTTTCTGATTGATAAGCTCAGTGTCTTAGTCACTGAGCCTCTGTGTCCCTTATATCTTGAATACAATCCCCTTAAAAAAAAACCCCAACCCTTCAAGGGCACATCATTTTCTTTCAAAAGAGTACTTGCCATCCTCTCAAAGATCCTTCTGGAAATTCCATAAAGTGCAGTAAAGGCAATTCAGAATATACAGTAGATACAAATTCTCCAATGACTACATCACTGAAATGAGCAGGGAAACTAAGCCGAAAATGAAGTTTCTTACTGCAAATGGGGTTCAAGGTCTTGTTGAAAGAAGCTTGGAGGAGAAAAAAAGAGAGCAGAAACCCATGGCAAAGTATGTTGAATGCCAAGGTAATTTGGCTCCATTCATAGGAGTGCAGCCACATCTTTTTCACAACACTTTGCCTGGGACAATGAAATAGACTCTCTATTGGTTTTATGCATATCTAAAGTTGTAGATTACAATAATTATCATCTGAGTGATTCATAATGCCACCTACTGAGCCTCCTGGAGTTGTTGCTAATGGTAAACTTAAACTGCACTGTCCCCCTAGGTTTTGTGCATGCCCAAAAAACAAGTTTAATTAATTTAGGTAGGTAGGCAATTTCCTTTCCCAAAGCTATTCAAATATTTTTCCAGTTGATGAGATTATGTGACCCATCTCTTGACAGCTCCTCCTCAGGGAATAAAGAAATGATCTTGGGATCATAACAGATTTTGAGTCTTGCTTTCTCAATCCAAGGAAAGCAATGCTGATTAAAAGAGCAAGAGATTGATTAGTAGCCAGATAAATTCTCCCTTCTCATCTCACAATCTGCCAATTCAGTTAAATGCATATCTCTTCTGCCCCTCCATTTTGCTGACATGTTTTAAGACATGGTACATGTTGTACCAGTGCCCCCTCCATAACTATAATCACATGCCTTCATGATTAAGATCCAGTCACACTCACTTCTCTTATGATAAAACATTTGAGAGTTTGGTAATGGACTACCGTATTTTTTGGAGTATAAGTCACACCGGAATATAAGACACACCAAGGTTTTGAAGAGGCAAATAAAAAAAAAGTTTTTGCACTCTGCAAACCTCCCAAAAACGGCCCACATTTTGCAAAAATGGGCCCGTTTTTTTGAAAAAAAACGGCATGAATAGCCCTTAAGGAGGCTTGTAGAATGCTCAAGGGAGGGGGGCATTAACAAGCAAAAATAGGCCCATTTTTCATGAAAATGGGCCCGTGTTTTTTGTCAAAAAAAGGGGCATGGATAGCCTTTAGGAGGCTTATAGAGTGCTCCTGGGGTTGGTGGCTGGGCAAAATTGAGCAAAAAACTGCCAGTTTTTCACTCATTTCTGCCTTCCCCAGTCTCCAGGAGCTTTTTGAAACCTTCTACAGGCTCTGCATGGCCATTTTGGTGAAGGAGTGGAGTTTCGAGAGGGAAAAATGCTGTATTCAGTGTATAAGACACACCCAGATTTTCAGCCTCTTTTTTGTGGGAAAATGATGCATCTTATATTCTGAAAAATATGGTATATGGTTTCATGCCTTCCCCCTACATTTGACTCATTACAACTTGCCTATCAGAAGGACCGCTCTATAGATGATTCACTTTTGTGTATGCTTTATGTTTGCTTGGTGCACCTGGAGGAGAAGAATACTCATGTGCGAATGCTGTTTGTTGGTTTTAGCTCAGCACTCAACACAATCATTCCTCAGCATTTGGTGAACAAACTGGGCCTATTAGGTTTTGATACTCCTTTATCAGTGGTGGGATTATTTTACTACTGGTTCTGTGTGCATGGCTTATTGGGTGTTAGGAATATAATCTAACGGTTGGGTTTGCAATATATAAATCAAATAATAATGCTGTACCTGTTTCTTTAAATCATACTATAAAATGTGATTGGTTGCTGTTTTCCTCAATCGGCCATAAGAGGGAGCCAGAATGACTGTTAGCTCTCTGTTTGTTAGGTGCTGGTCTGATCTGATCTGAGTGTTTTGGAAGCTGGCTGTTAGAAAGTGCCATGAGCTTATGTAAATTTTGCAACTGCTAGCAAACTTTGGGTACCTCTCAACAAGCCTATCTATAATAATCCAGTTGGATGGCACAAACTATGTTTCCTGGTTTATGAAATACAGTCTACTCCTGCGTAGGGAAGGTTTATGGGTTGCTCTACAGAATCCACCGGATGTAACTGCTTGGAATCCAGATAACGATGATGATGCCAAGAAGATAGCAGATTTTCAGCGATGCAATGAATGGCCGTTGTGTATTATTGGTCTAACACTGAACGACCAACAATTAATACATATTCATGGAGAAAATTCTGCTGTAAGATGTTGGGAGAATTTGAAGAGGATTTATGTACATGACACTGTAGGTGCACAGATACATCTTACATCAAACTGTTTAGGGCACGTCTTCTGAAAGTTGGAGATATGTTAGCTCATTTAACATTTATGAAAGGGGTTTTCCAAGAGCTACATGAAAAAGAACTATTTTTTTTCTGAACTACAGCAAGTTTATATCATACTCTCCTCACTGGATGAGAGTTATGATGATTTGTATCTTCTCTTGAATAACCCGAAATGAATTAACATTGACTGACATTACTGCATGACTGTTGGAAGAGTTAAGAAGAAGGATGGAGAGGGAACAACTGAGAGAGAAACCATCACAACATGAGGAGTCACCTTCTACTGCCTATACTGTTCAAAAATGTTTTTCTTGTGGAGCCAAGGGACATATCGCTAGATTCTGTAAAAAGGCAAAACAACAGAATGCCGGAAGAGCTAGAAAAAATGCTAATGTCAACTTAGCTATGTCTACTTTTGCTATGTCTAGCAATGCACCTGAAAACCATGATTTGTGAGTTGTTGATAGTGGAGCATCACAGTGCATTGCTAGAGATAGAAAAAGGTTTGTAAAAATGACCACGAGCAAGGAACGTGTATTTTTGGCAAATGGATGGAAGGTGAGGGCGTCTGGTGAAGGTAATGCATGTTGTTCATTCCTAAATGAGCCGTTACCAATGTTATATGTACCTAACCTGAAATTCAATTTACTATCAGTTAGGGCTCTGTTTAACATTGGCTATGTGGTAACCTTTAGGGGAGATATCTGTATCATTGAAAAGGAGGATATCAGGGTTACTGCTACTTTAAAAAACAGTTTGTATGTTATACCGGATGGCCAGATGGCTAACACAGCTTATCATAATGTTAAACTCCGTGACGAATGCATACATTTACTATATAGACGCATGGGGCACATTCATTTCAAGATGCTGCAACAAACTGTAAAGTTAGCAGAAGGAGTAAAATTAAAACTATGCGGAAAATATATAAATTGCAATGTTTGGAAACAGGAGAAAAACAAAGTAACTCCAGCAAACAGTGGCCATGCAGGGGAAGGATACTGAAAAGCCTCCATTCTTCCCAATCAGCTGGGATTTGAGAGGCTGCGAATAGATGGGGGTGGAGCCAGTCAGTAGTATTTACCGGTTCTCCAAACTACTCAAAATTTCCAATATTGGTTCTCCAGAACTGGCCAGGACCTGCTGAATACCACCTCTGCTCTTTATGTAACGAGATACTTGATTTACTTCTTGATAGCCCCCAGTTTATGCGAGTTGGAAGAAAAGTTTCCCTCTCCATCTCCTTGAGTACAGATTCCCCACAGGGCTGTGTCTTAAGTCAATTACTGTTCACCTTGATGACTGGTGTGCCATATCTAATACAAATCATATTGTGAAGTATGCGGACGACACGGCAGTGGTGTGTCTTATCTGGGATGACAATGAAGATGCTTGTAGGGAAGAGGTGAATACTCTGGTGGTTTGGTGCAATAAAAGTAATCTGGTCCTAAATGTTAATAAAACAAAGGAGATCATTGCAGATTATAGAAAGAACCAGCATTTCATACTCCACTCAGAATCAAGGATGCAGACAACAAAGGCTTTTACAGGCAGGCAACACCCATCATGAAATTGTTTCCCCTGGAAGACCTTAACACAGATAACACCTCTCCATCTGACCTCTGGATATTGTTTCTGCTTTTTTTATTGGCTTTAACTCTTCTTCTACTTCTTGGGAATGCCTTTTTTTGCAATTGTAATACCTATAATTATTATTATAACAATAAATGTTGTATTCCTAGCTAAGGCACCACAAGCCGGAATTGCAAGGCAATGAGATGCATGTGCACGAAGAACATGGCGGCGATGGCAGCAGCTTTTTTGGTGACCTCTGGAATTTCTTGGTGGCCTGCAGACAGCCATCATCTCTTTGAGAGCCGCTTTGTGGCTGTGGACCAGCCATCACGGAAGGTAAGCAGCCCAAACAAAGAGGCAGGAGGAGGAAGCAGGGCCAGGGCTAGGGCCACTAAAGGAGGGGAAACAAGGGTGACTGTCGAAGGGAAGGTGGGGTTAGATAGGTAGAAATTCCCCCCAAAATCCTACCTTTTCCATCTTCATCCTCTGTTTTCTCAACAAACTCCCCTTTGGGAAGGGTAGTTGGATACCTCTCACCTCCTCTAAACAATGGTCTTTCACTTAATAATGACAAGATAAATACTAAGTATATCTTCAAATTTACAGAAACATATCATGCGTAACAATAGAGTACTGTATGTATAGATTACACCCCATTTATTCACGGAGGGATTCATTGAATAATAATGTTGCATCTAGTAGTATTGCTTGCAAAATTAAACACTTTTTGCCTATTCATCTTATCTGTTATTACAAATTTTCCCTTTTTTATTTCCCTTGTATCTTTTCTCTCATCCTCTAATTTGTATACCAGCCATTTCCCTTGTTTGTTTGCAAAAGCCGCCCTGAGTCCCTTTCAGGGAAAAGGGCGGCATACAAATAAAGCAAAAAATAAATAAATCAAAGTTTTGTTTTGTTTTGTGTAATTAACATTTATAAATAATTGTTGTGGTGGAAACGTAATTTGTTGAAAAATGATTTCTTCTCTAGAACCTTCTTTAATTGTTCTTCTTTTTTTTCTCTCATCTAAGACAGCTTGAGGTTTATCTAGATTCTTTTTTAAGTTCATTGATATGTTTTATAAGATATCTTTTCATGAAAAAAATACCTTCCTTAAATCCATTTACTATCTGTTCATTTGTGTCATTTAGCATAACAGTTCAAGGTTGGAATTTTGTTTAGGATTTTAAATATCTTTGCAAAGAATTTTAATTCCTGTTTCCATCTTTCATATCTTTTCAGATGTCACATTGCTTCTTGTCTCTTCTAACAGCTCACTGAAATCTTTTGTTAAAATTTTTTTTGAACTTTTCATGGCTTTTGCTTCTTTTCAGCTCTTAGAAAATGATACTGTTTGCATAAATACTTTTATTTTATGCATAAAATAAATGTCTTTGCTAAGGATTAAGAAAATATTATTGTATAAATTGAAGGGGATGTTATCAACAGGAATGATTTGTCTCAATTAATAAAATTTTATAAATAATTGGAAATGAAAAGATCTTGTACATTTCAGATACAAATCAATGTGAAAGGTGCCCTGTTGTTGTTCAGTTGCTAAGTCAGGTCTGGTACTCCCATCTCTTTAAAAACTTGCCAGAGTTTTTTGTGGTCCATCTGAAAGAATACGGATGAAATCCTAGTTATTTGAGTAAAGTGGTTGAGGATATTTGAGGAACCTGATAGAATCCATTTTGAATAAAGGAATATTTATTTTGCTTAGACTGGAATAAAACTGTTCATGTGTTGCTGATAGTCTGGGTCACTTCAACCTAGCCATTAATAGGAAATTCACGAAAGCTAGCCGGCCGCCGCTGCCACTCACCCGCTTTCAGCCACATGGCTAATGCCAGCTCATGAAAGCTAGCTGGCCACCGCCCACCCGCTTTTGACTGTGTGCGAAAGCAGGCTCCGGCACCATCGCCGACCATCACTGTTCAGCCAGGCTGCATACAGCAGCTCGTGGCTTTTGCAAGGTAAGGCCTAGAAGGCCTTCCCTCATGAAAGCCATGAGCTGGCATGAGATAGCCACCCGATGCCCCCCTCGCACTTGGTTGCTTACCTGAGGGATGCAACAAGCTGCTGGAAGGCGAATCGAAGTGAAGGGAGGACCAATCAGCAAGCGCAATGTGACAGCTGCTTGGGAAAAAGAAAGACTCTGGTGCCAGGCTTTTAAATCAGTTGCCTCCAGCCTGCTCACTGATTGGCTGGACTCCAGCCAATCAGTGAGCAGCGGGCTAGGCTAGTTTAGTGTGGATGGGTGGGGAAGCAAGTGAGCTGTGATGGGACGGCCAGGGCGAGTGAGCGACCAGGCTGTTGCACCTGTGACTTCCGGGTTCACCGGTTGGACCTCCTCTCACCGGATTGGTAAATTTCACCACCCAGTTCTCCCGAGCTGATGCGAACTGGCAGAAACCCACCACTGCTACAATGGCACCCTGTATATTCTCACTCCATACAAAGTGGTGCCAGGAATTCAAAATTGTATTAAATTAACAAATCCCCTTAAGTCTAGACTGTTAGAGTGTGTGAGAGTTTATGACTGTCAGAGACATGCTAATAAGGTCAGTCAATGAATAGAAATGGCAACTGGGTCATCCACATGTCATCCTTAGTGAAGCAAACCAGCACCTGCATTTCCTGTGTCAGACGAGGAAACCACAGCTTTCTCCTTCGGTCCTGGTCACTTTTTCCAGAGGGATGATTGAGATCATTTTAACAAACAATCTCTTTATCACTGTTTGGTTTGGTGGTACTGCCTCAGTCAGAAAGTCCATATAGAGAGTGGTAAGGACAGCCAGGAAGGCTATAGGAAGGCCCATTCCTGTTATTCAGGATACTGCTTATAAATGCTATGTGCTTAAAGCATTGTTAGAGATCCCACACACCCACTTTATGGTCTGTTTCCGTTGCTCCCCTCTGGGAGGAGGTTTTGAAGTATTTCTACCAGGACTAGCTGATTCTGTAGCAGCTTTGTTCCCTATGCCATCTGTCCGTTAAACTCGCAAGATTTGTTTTTCTCACCATGTACATTTATAAATCCAAACTAGACTGTGTTATTTCTCTGTGTCATACAATATATGTGGGTCTATGGGCATATGCTCATTTATTTATTTACCTATTTATTTACTTATTTCTTATGTTTATGTAGTGTATATTGTAGATGACCCTTTGACTGCTGTAAGGAATGAAATTTCATTTTAATGTATGGTGATTAGCGTACATTTCAAGTGACAATAAAGTTATTCTAAGTTTAAGTCTAACTCTAAATATAAATGAGATAAAATCTTACACAATAAACAAGATCAATTTTGGAAAACCCAAGAACTTCATTTCTGAACAAAGAAGTTTCATCTTGAAAATGTTGTGTACATTTTTTTCTCCTTGATATTGTGTATTTGTGAAGTTTCTTACATTAAGAACCCAGGGGGCACAGTAAGAACAAATTTGCCTTTAAACTCTGCTCAAAGCCTTGACTTCAATCCTGAAGGCACTCAAGGTTGACTCAGCCTTCCATACTTCCAAGAATGGAAGGATGGACCCAGATTTTGGGTGCAGTATGCAAATAATACTTACTAGTAAACCACCCAGACAATGCTATAAAGCACTATGGGGCAGTATACACATCTAAATGTTATTGCTATTAAAAAAATGGGAGAAGACAACAATTCCTGAATGAAATTCTTTGGCCAATTATTGTCATGTTCTTTTTATAGCATCATAGAATTCAGCCATCATTCATGTTGCTCTTGAAATCACACCATTCTTTTTCCTAACTAGCTGCTCTCTCGTATTCAGCTCTGGCCTCAGTATGATAATGTAGCACTTGGGCAGGAAAATGCAACCTAGTAATCCACCACTTGAGGCCAAGATAGAGAAGACTTCCACAGCCACCATGGATTTCCCCTTGGTGCTCAAGTACGTGGGCACAAAGGACACCCAAACACTGCAGAAGACCAGCATGCTGAAGGTGATGAGCTTGGCTTCATTGAAAGTGTCGGGCAACTTCCGGGCAAAGAAAGCGACTGTGAAGCTGATGACAGCCAGAAGCCACATGTAGCCCAGCACAAGGTAAAACATGATCTCCGAGCCTTCGTTGCATTGCACTAAGATCTCATCTAGCTGGGAATGCATGTCCAACTCTGGGAAAGGAGGAGAAATGGTCCACCAGGCAGCACAAATGCTTGTTTGAATAAGAGAGCAAAAAACAATGACTGAGACGGACAGCCTTTTCCCCACCCACCACCTCATGCGGTTCCCTGGCTTTGTCGCCATGAAGGCCAGAACCACAGTGATGGTTTTGGCTAACACACAAGACACTGCAATGGAGAAGACCACTCCAAAAACTGCTTGCCGGAGCAGACATGTGACTTTCCCTGGACATCCGAGGAAGAGGAAGGAGCAAAGAAAACACAGCAGGAGCGAGACAAGCAGGGTGCAGGTGATATCCCAATTGTTGGCTTTGACGATGGGAGTGTTCTGGTGGAAGATGAATGTCCCCATCACTGCAATTGTGATGAGAGCAAAAGAAACAGCAAAGCCAGTCAGGACTTCTCCCAGGACTTCTTTGTAGGATAAGTAGGTGATAATTTTGGGAATACATTGATGGTGTTTCTCATTTGGATATTGCTCTGCGGGACAACTCGCACATTGGTTGGAATCTGAAACCATAAATAAATGCTCTAAAAAGTCTACACATTGAATAGAATTAAGTTCTTAAAAATTATTCCATCCTGAAGTTATTTTGGGAGACAATAAACCTCTTAAAAATTTTGCTTTAAGAAAATCCTTTTAAAGTTTATTTTTATTCAATAGACTACATTTCCTGAACAAGAGATTACAGAATTAAATAAAGAAATGTTTTTACTTAAAAAAGAAGAAAGAGAAACAAGGGTGGTGAGAGATCCCAATCAATCCATGCTTTTCTGTAAAACCACCGTATTTTTGGGAGTATAAGATTTTTAAGAGGTGAACTAAAAATTTTATTTTTGCACTGTGCAGTCCTCCCAAACCTATGCATACCTCATTTTTTTGTAAGAAAATAAGGAATGAAGAGAGTTTGAGAGGGTTGCAAAGTGATCCTGGGGCTGTATTATTATTTTTTTGCAAAAACAAGCGAAAAATGACCCAGGTTTTTTTTTTGCCAAAAAAGGAGCATGCATAGCTTTTAGGAGACTTGTAGAGTGCTCCTGGGGGCTGGCAGGGGGGCGGGGAATGAGCAAAAACCAGCCCACTTTTCACTTGTGTTTGCCCTCCCCAGTCCCCAGGAGCATTTTGCAAGCCTCCCAAATGCTCTGCACATCCATTTTTGTGAAAGAGGGGTGGGGTTTCTGGAGGCCAAAAACCCTGTACTCAATGTATAAGATGGACCCAGATTTTCACCCTCTTGTGGGGGGAAATGGTGCGTCTTATACTCTGAAAAATATGGTACATTCAATAACCCAAACTTGGTTAGAACAAAATGTATTTTTAAAGAAACACAGATCTTTTTTTCTTACCAACCATGGTGGAAATGCTTCCCTCTGAACACTTGACACAGTCATAGCAGCAAACCTGTTTTCCCTCCTCAATCAATTTCCGGTACCCAGGATGGCAGCTTTCTACACAGGTGGCAGAAGGTGGTGTCTAATGAGAATGGCCAGAGGAAGACATTAAAATAGATTAGAATCAAGCTTTGAACCAATCAGTCAGCAGTCATTCTCTTTAAATGAATCCAATCCTCCCCCACAATCAGATTCTTGTAATTTCTAAGAATGCAAAATTTTGAATTCCTAGGACTGATTGCTAGACTCAGTCAGAGGAGCAGTTAAAATCTGAAAAGTCTTTGAACTGCTATTGAAAATTTGAAGACAAATCCAAATTCGGACACCTCTTCACATTACATAAAGAAACTTGAGCTGTCCTAAAGAGGATCATGAAAGAGTATGTTTCTCATCACCTTAATGAGCTGTTTTAAATTTGAATAGTAATATGAAAATCCAAAATAAATTTGTGATGTATGGGAAAGAGTGTTGAAACTGCTGAGCTGACAGCAAAAATATTCCTGTTTAGCATTTGGTATCCTTTTCCAATTATTTCTGTGTTATGTTGCCACTCAAGGGTGGTTTCCCAAATTTCATTGCACAGGATGGGTCAAGCAAGGCAAAGAGATTGTCCAGCTTCAGTTGCCTCCCTTTTTTTGAACATACTCAATTATGAAAAAACCACCAGACAATTAAGAGTGTTGCAAGTGTGGTGAGCACAGGACTTGGGTGATGCCAACTTTGGTATATGTCCACAGTCCATCTTTATATTCTGTGACGAACAATAAAATGGGATAACACAATAGTCCAATCTTGCCTGCATTTCAAAACACATAAGCACTAGTGCCTGCTGAAAAGTTATTTAGTTTTCTGAGAAAAAGAAGAGAAAAAACCCACTGAATCTCTAAATGGCTAGAAGCTTCCCCGGATTTTTGAATTGGCAATGGGAAGGAAAAGGAGATAGTGGCAAGAAAAATATTTCCTGTGAAGCTCCAGGGAAATGAGATGTTTATGTTAGACTGAAATGGAAAATAGTTGTGATGACTTTGTGCCTCAGTTGATTCAAACATTGACTACAAACTCAGATAAACTCATCAGTGGGAAGTCTGTCTGTCTGTCTGTCTATCTTCTATATATCAAACATCCATCCCTCCATTCCTCCCTCCCTCCCTCCCTCCCTCCGTCCATGCATGCATGCATGCATCCATCCATCCATCCATCCATCCATCCATCTGTCTATCTGTCTATCTGTCTATCCGTCATTTATCTATCAATTATCTATCTATCTATCTATCTATCTATCTATCTATCTATCTATCTATCATATATATATCAATCATCTATCTATCTATTTATCTTTCTATCAATCATCCATCCATCCATCCATCCATCTATCTATCAATCAATCAATCAATCAATCTTCTCTCTCTATATATAAAATCTTTCCCTTTTTGTTTTTATTAATGTAACTGTAATTTTTCATATATTATTTTAAAGGAGAAAGGTAAATCATCCATTCAATGTTACCTTTCAAAAGATGAATCTTCCACTTCACTAAGCTCTGAAGAAGTTCCTAAACCCAGAGGGTCCATAACCCCAGTGACCAGAGCTCCCTTTCCCTACAATCTGAAAGTGTAATGTACATTTGAAAACTTCTTCATTTTTCCAGAATACAAGAGTGTTCTAACATCATTAAGAAGATATCGAATGATCGGGCTTCCTGGGAGGAGCTTGCTGATGGTGGCAGCTTAAAATAGCTGCCCCCGAATTCCTGGTCACGTATCTGTTTAGATGATCATCTATCTGACGTCTTAACAGGTTTCTTATCCTTCAGGCAAGAAGGGAAGAAGATATAGTTTTGTTGGCAAATGCCCTTCAATTTTTGCAGCTTCTGTGTCTGCAGAGAGAGGGGGGCCAGCCCAAGGCAGAACGGCATCTGTGCTGGGAACTTCAAACTGCCTTGTGCAGTAGAAAGTAAGATCTCTCCCACTCAGTTCACAGCTTTGATTTATTTGATTTTAATACGAGCTGAATCTGTTTACGAGGACATTAATTGTTTACCAAGATCCTAGCTTCTCTTTTTCTTTTTTTTACAAGATCTTCTTCTGAAAATCTATTTACTTAGAGGCTTTTAAAATGGTGCCAAGCTGGCTGGATTCTCCTGTAACAATGATTATTTTCTTAATCTCCTTGTTAAACGCTACAGAGTTCTAAAACTTCAAAGGAGTGTCTTATCACCCTGCCTCACAATCGGCCAGCAGAAACTTTTTAATTAGTTTCATTTTTACAAGACTTCCTTTCTCTCATTAATCTTGCTTATCTGGAATTTAAATGGTGATGAATCTGCTGAACTGTCTTGTTACAATGCTTATTGTCTGAAATCCTTGGTAAAGCTTTGTCAAGCCTCAAATTTCAAAACAAAGGGAGAAATTCAGCATCTTTTCTTATAGCTGCACAGTCAGCCAGTAGAGTTTTATTAACTGCTGGAAGATAAAATTTGGAATGGCCTCAAAATCAAATCCTAATCTGAAACCGTCGCCCTCTATTCCCAGGGGCCCATCCCCAGTGCCTGGCACAAGGTTGCAGCCTCTGCTCCCTACGCCCCCTGCTGGAGATTTGTTAACGAAAGAATTCTTCTTGAGTGAATTAAGTGTGGCTCTCAACGCTCAGACAATTAAAATGGAAGATAACTTAGAGATCTTAAAGAGGAGATAAAACAGGAGATAAAACAGGAGGGAAAAGAAGAAATAAAAGAAATAAAAGGGGAAATAAAAGAACTTAAACAGGAGTTGTCTGATAAAATCGATGCCAGGGTTGTTAAAATTAAAGATGAAATTCTGGAACTTGTAACTGTATTGACAGAACATGTTTCCGGAATTGAAGATAGTCTAGAGGATCTTAATGAGGCTAATACCAACTTGACATTGAAAACAGAGGTGGTGGAACAAAAAGTTGAAAATGCTGAAAAAGAAAGTATTATGATACAGTACAGACAAATGGAACTGCCATTAAGAGTAAGGGGGCTGCCTGAGGAGAAACAGGAGAACCTGAAACAGATCCTATCAGAAGCCTTTGACCGCCTGGTGGGAAGACCAGGGACTAAGAACAACTGGCAGATCGACAAAGTTTATCGCGTTAACTTCTGGGTGGCAAAGCAGAAACAGCTTCCTCGAGACATTGTTATATACTTCACTACAAGAGAGCTCAGAAACATGATACTACAAGAGTCTTATAACACTAAGCTCCAAATTGGCGGTCAAGACCTCATTGTTTTGAAAGAGATACCACCTCAAATGTTAAGAGCCAGGAGAGACTACGCTTTTTTAGTTGAAGAACTCAGAAACCGTCAGATATAGTATAGATGGGACGCACCATTTGGTATTATACTTACATTTGATAGGCAAAGATATCGCCTCAACTCTGTATGGAAAGCCCGAAATTTTTACCATAATATTTTGAAGGCTGGATATCCTGCATCATCTGGATCTGGAGAAAGACCACAAGAAGGACAGGACAAACAGCAAACTACACAACTATCAGATAAGATGGAGCATCTCTCTCTTCTAGAAGCGCAAGGTATCATGGAACAAAGACCTAGCCGTATGATTACTAGACGAATGGAGAAACAAGCTAAAAGGCAACAACCTCAACAATCACCGGCCATCGATCAAGGAGCTACAACAACAAGTCTGGAAGCAGTGGGAGGAGCTAGGCCTAAGGTTAAATAGGCCATGCAGGAAGCTCTATAAAAGCTTCAGCTAACCAAAGGCGACAACTAAGATCTTAACATGGATCTTAGCAGGGTAGGGCTGAGGACTATGCTCAGTTCTTGGCGGACAAAGTAGCTCGGTTTCGGTCGGACTTGGACTCCACCGCAGTAGACCCAACCGAGACACAGGAGGACTACTTGGCAAATCATCTCTGGGTTGAGTTCCAGGATGTTGCCTCTGGGGATGTGGACAAGGCCATTCGAGCTGTAAGTGCCTCCACCTGCATTCTGGATCCGTGTCCCTCCTGGCTGGTTGCCAACAGCAGGGAGGTGACACATGGCTGGATCCAGGCGGTCGTGACCGCCTCCCTTCGGGAGGGGCACTTCCCCGCCGTACTCAAAACGGCGGTGGTGAGACCCCTCCTGAAGAAACCATCCTTGGATCCAGCCATTTTAAACAACTTTCGTCCTGTCTCCAACCTCCCCTTTATCGGGAAGGTTGTGGAGAAGGTGGTGGCCTTCCAGCTTCAACGGGCCTTGGAGGAAGCTAGTTATCTTGACCCCTTCCAGTCCGGCTTCAGACCTGGTTACAGCACAGAAACCGCTTTGGTCGCATTGACCGATGATCTCTGGAGGGCCAGAGATGGAGGCTATGCGTCCATCCTGGTTCTCCTTGACCTCTCAGCGGCTTTCGATACCATCGACCATGGTATCCTTCTGTGACGACTGTGGGAGGTGGGAGTGGGAGGCACTGTTTTGCAGTGGTTCTCCTCCTACCTCTCGGACAGGTCGCAGTCGGTGTTGGTCGGGGGGCAGAGATTGTCCCTGAGGCCCCTAACATGTGGGGTGCCGCAGGGTTCGGTCTTATCCCCCCTACTATTTAACATATAAATGAAACCGCTGGGCGAGATCATTCGGAGGCACGGGATAAAATACCACCAATATGCGGACGATACGCAACTGTATCTGTCCGCCCCGTGCCAACTCAATGAAGCGGTGGACGTGATGAGCCAGGGTCTTGAGGCCGTTAAGAACTGGATGAGCGCTAACAAACTGGTACTCAACCCGGACAAGACCGAGTGGCTGTTGTGTTTCCCTCCCAACAATTTGGCTAATGTTCCAACACTTAGGCTGGGGGGTCAAATTTTATACCCCTCAGATAGGGTCCACAACTTAGGAGTCCTCCTGGATCCACAGCTGACTTTTGACCACCAGTTGTCAGCTGTGACCAGGGGGGCATTTGCCCAGGTTCGCCTGGTCCACCAGTTGCGGCCCTACCTAAACCAGGAGGCTCTCGCAACAGTCACTCGAGCCCTTGTGATCTCTAGGCTGGAATACTGCAATGGGCTCTACATGGGGTTGCCCTTGAAGTGCATCCGGCGACTGCAGTTAGTCCAGAATGCAGCCGCGCGAGTGATAGTGGGCGCACCGCGGTTCGCCCACGTTACACCTATCCTCCGCGAGCTGCACTGGCTACCTGTCGGTCTCCGGGTGCGCTTCAGGGTACTGATGACCACCTTTAAAGCACTCCATGGTAGTGGATCTGGGTACTTGAGAGACCGCCTTCTGCCGATTACCTCCCTTCGACCGATTAGATCGCACAGACTGGGCCTCCTCCGAATTCCATCCGCCAGTCAATGTCGACTGGCGACTACACGGAGGAGAGCCTTTTCTGTTGCAGCTCCGACCCTGTGGAACGAGTTCCCCATCGATATCCGTATCCTCACCACCATCCAGACCTTCCGCGCAGCCCTCAAGACCTGGCTCTCCCAACAGGCCTGGGGATAGGTTCCCAATTTACCCGCCCGAGTGTTGACTGTTGAATGAAAGTTGTGTTTTATTATTTTTCTTTTGTTCACATTTTGTTTTGTCTTTTGATACTGCACCCCCTCCCCTGTGATTGTAAGCCGCCCTGAGTCCCCTCAGGGAAAAGGGCGGCCTATAAATCTTAATAAAATGCAAAAAAAAAAAAAATGGAACGTCAATGGATTGAATTCTCCACAGAAGAGAAAGAAAATACTTCACTATCTCAAACAGTTTAAGAATGACATAATTTGTTTGCAAGAAACTCATATCAAATCAACTGATCAAAAATATCTGATTAACTCAAAACTTGGTCAACATTTCATAGCTTCTGCTATGGAAAAGAAGAATGGTATAGTTGTATACTTAAGAAAATACATGAAAGCTGAATTAATTGAAGCAGATCCCTTCGCAAGATATAAAAAGACATTACTTTTGGGAATTTATGCTCCTAATCAACAACAAGATGGATTCTATAGAAATCTTCATGCCAAATTAGTACAGTGGGACTATAGGTCCTGTATACTATTGGGTGATTGGAATGGTGTGATAGACACTAAGAGTGATAAGAATACTTCTCGCCCAAATACTAAGATGCGAGCAAAGCTACCCAAACCTTTTTTTGACATGATGGATGACTTTGAATTGAGAGATATTTGGCGAGAAAGAAACACAGAGGAATATGATTTCACTTTCTTCTCTGATAGACATCAATCCCTTTCAAGGATTGATTTTATACTAATCACTAATGATTTGCTTTTTAGGGCCAAGAAGACAAAGATTGCGGCTAGGATCCTTTCGGATCATAACCCAGTTTGGATGGAATTGGGAAGGGTAGTGCAGGCAAGAAGGTCTTGAAGGTCGAATGAGAGTTTATTTAGATATGAAAAGTATATTAATGATTGTAAAAAATTACTATCTGAATATTTTGTTTTGAATATGAATAAGGGTACATCTATGGAATTCGTATGGGATGCAAGCAAAGCGTATATGAGAGGAGTGCTGATGAATATAAATAAAACACATAGATATAAACAAGGGCTAAAACGAACAGAATTGGAAGAGGAAATTAAGAGAAAAGAGTTGGAGTTAACAATGAATCCAAGCGATACAAAGTTTAAGGAAGCTATCACCATATTAAAATCTCAATTTGACATGTTGATCTCTGACCAGGTAGCCACTAATTTATTATATGCAAAACACAATACCTTTTGTAACGCAAAAAAACCTGGCAGATGGTTAGCTTATCAGATTAGGAAAAAAAGGAAAACTCGAAATATATCTAAACTGATTTACAGAGGGAAGGAGGTGTTTCAACAGGAAGAGATTCAAAAGGCATTTCGGGAATTTTTTACAGAATTGTATAAAGGGGATAAAATTAATGGTCTAGATATAGACAAATATTTAGATAAAGAGAAAATACCTTCAGTTAGAGAAGAGCACAGGCAAAAATTGAATCAACCAATAACCTCGGGGGAAATTTTGCAGGTAATTAAGCAATTAAAGTTAGGGAAAGCACCAGGTACAGACGGTTTGACAGCGGTTTACTATAAAAATTTACAGTTAGAAATGGTAGAACCTCTTAGAGAATTATTTAATATGATTCAAACGGAAGGTAAAGTGCCTCCATCTTGGAAGAGAGCATTTATATCTTTGATACCCAAAGAAGATCAAGATACTACCCAACCAAAAAATTATAGACCTATCTCATTACTTAATGTAGATTACAAAATTTTTACTAAAATACTAGCAAATAGGTTAATGCTGGTTATTCAACAATTGATACACATGGACCAAACAGGTTTTATACAGGGGAGACAGATGAAAAGTAATGTCAGATTAATTATTAATGCATAAGAATATTTGGGAAAGAACAACCAGATCCCTGCTGCGTTTATATTCTTGGATGCTGAGAAGGCCTTTGATCGAGTTAACTGGTAATTTATGTTGAAGATATTGCAAAAAATGCAGATAGGAGATAATTTTTTACAGTCAATTAAAGCAATATACCAACAGCAAACACCACAAATTATAGTCAATGAAAGTTTAACAGACTCTTCAAATTGGAAAAGGTACAAGACAGGGCTGTCTTTTGTCCCCGCTATTGTTTATTATAACTTTGGAAGTATTGTTGAATAAAATACGGGGCTTGGATGGTCTAAAAGGGATCAAGATTAGGTAGCAAGAATACAGAGTGCGCGCTTTTGCGGATGATTTGGTCATAATATTGGAACAACCTCAGGAATCCAGTATGGTTTTAATGAATACAATTAATCAATATGGTCAAGTATCTGGTTTTAAAATAAATTTAGGAAAAACCAAAATATTAGCTATAAATATGAATACTAAACAAAAGGAAGAACTAGAAGGGATGCTAGGATGTGAGGTAGTCAAAAAAGTCAAATGTCTTGGAGTCAATATTTTAACCTCAAATGGGAAATTATATAAGCATAATTATGAACCACTTTGGCATAGTATACAGATAGAGATGAAAAAATGGGAGAAATTGTACTTATCTTTGCTGGGTAGGATAGCAGCAGTGAAAATGAACATTTTACCAAAATTTTTATTTCTCTTCCAAATGTTACCTATACTTAAAAAAGATGCGAATCTTTTAGAATGGCAGAAGGGTATCAACAAATTTGTATGGGCAGGAAAGAAGCCAAGGGTAAATAATGCAAGATGAAAATAATGCAAGATGTACGTGAGAGAGGAGGCTTGAAATTACCTAACCTAAAATTACATTATGATGCAGTGGCACTATCTGTAATTAGTGATTGGACTCATTTAACTAATGATAGAATACTGAATATCAAGGGAAACGATCTGGTATATGGTTGGCATGCTTACCTGTTATTCAACAAAAAATTGGATAAGAAGTTTAAAAGTCATATTTTAAGAAATGCTTTACTGCGGGCCTGGAAAAAATACCAATATAAATTAAATGACAAGATACCCATGTGGGCAATTCCTAGACATGCAATTGAAAATATGAACATAGCACAAAGACAGGATAGAACTACCTATAGACAGCTTCTCATTTTGGAAAGGGGGGTACTACAACTAAAATCTTTAGAGGTATTAAAAGAGGAGAAGGTAGTTCAAACATGGTTCCAGTATGGGCAATTACAGGCCAGGTGGAAAATAGATCAAAAAATTGGTTTTATCCAAGCTGAAGATAATTTGTTTAAACAAATAAGAGATCAAAGCTTAATGCATATAAAGAGGATATATAATGTATTAATACAGATGGATTCGGAAACAGAATTAGTTAAAGATTGTATGATAAAGTGGGGTCAAAATATTGAAGAACCAATAATGTAGGATACATGGGAAAGAATCTGGGTAACAAATGTGAAATTCACACAAGCTCAAAACCTGAGAGAAATTTTTATAAGATGTTCTATAGATGACATTTAGATCCTAAAAAGCTGGCTTCTATGTATCCGAATGTACAGCCTAAATGTTGGAGGTGTGGTTCTCTCGATGTTACATATTATCATATATGGTGGACCTGCCAAAAGGTTAAGGCATTCTGGATAAAAATATGGTGGATTATGCAAAATATCTTTAAAAGAAGGATAAAGTTTACTCCTCAGTTATTCTTACTAGGTATATGTACTGACTTTACAGTGGTAGAGACTAACTTGATTCTGCACCTAATAACGGCAGCAAGACTGTTGGTGGCACAATGCTGGAAGAAGGAAGACTTGCCTACAACTCAAGAATGGACATTGAAAGTCACAAACTTAGCCGAGATGGCTAAAATATCGGCATATCTTAAAGATCACTCAAATGAGAGATATAGCCTGGAAAAAATGGATTGACAATATACAAAATAAATAGGGGACCAAGAAATTCCAGTTAGCCTATGTTTAAGATCAGAAATGATTTAAATTGTTTAAAGTTAGCTTAGCAAGAAGAAGCTAAGATCAATGTAGAGATGTCATTAATTTCTTTATTTCTTTTTTCTCAATAGATTTTAGACTGTGTTTGTTAAAAATCCATACCGTGTATGGGTTCTGGGAAGTTGGGGGGGGAGGAGGAGGGGGGTTGGGGGGAGGGTGGAGGGAGGGAGGGGTATACATTAGGCTAGACAAGAATTTGGTGGTAAACTAGAACTATTTTGACACACAAAAAATTGTACTCCGATGTCTTACTGATTGAGGAATGATGAAATGTTTGTTTTAAAAGAAAAGAAAATTTTTGAACATAAAAAAAAAAGAAGATATCGAATGATCTTGGAACTACTCTAAGATTACTGGTTTAAAATTCTAGAAATTTGAGAAAATATCCCCATGTTTTATTTGGTTTGTTTAACTCACCTGCTTAAATTTGGGGTTCCATACAATGACAGTTGTATTTATGGTGAAGTCTTCCTTTTGAGGACTCTGAGGTTCAATACGTCCAACTTGGACCTTCTGAAAGGATCGATTGGGGAAAGTAATCAAGTTGATGATATCGTATGCTGCTGCCAGGTTTCCGTTCTCATTGAAAGCTATTTCTTCCTCAACACTATTGTTGAAATGGAGGTTTTTCAGAAATAAACGAAGCTGAAAGATAAGAGAGACAAGTGAGAAATTGGTGTCAATAGCAGGCAATACAATATGGGATTTATCAAAAGGTGCTCAACCAGTTTTTAATGAATAATCAAATTTGAGTTGATAATATTTTTTATGTTCCAATGGCATAATTCTGTTTTGCAGGACTATATTTATATTATTATGTTTAAGATATTTTTGTATATATATTGCTTATTTGTACTTCATGAGGGATAAAAACAATTGCTAAGAAATATTACAGAATAATAGAATAAAAGAGTTGGAAGGGAACTTAGATATTTTCTACTCTTCTTGTCCAACCTTGTACCATTTCAGAAAAATAGTTATCCAAACTCTTCTTAAAATCATCCAGTGTTAGCACACCCACAACTTCTGGAAGCAAGTCATTCCATTGATTAATTGTTCTAACTATCAAGAAATTTCTCCTTAGTTCTAGGTTGGTTTTCTATTTGATTGTTTTCCATCCATTGCTTCTTGTCCTGCTTTCAAGTGTTTTGGAGTATATCTTGACTCCCTCTTCTTTGTGGCAAGCCCGTTATATATAATGGATAACCCAAGAAAACCTATTTATTTGAGTTACTTAATAAAACATGACTAAGAAGTTCAATGATGACCTTGATATATTAAATCAACATGGGACAGGCATGGGACAGAAAATGCCTACAACAAACATATCTTAGAGAAAGACAAGTTTTGTCCTTCTATCCTACCCTTGCCTTCCATATCATCAATTATTATTATTATTTTGCAAAATTCTTCCTTCTGTCTACTTTGGTGAATTTTTCTTCTGCTACTCAACTTCAAAATGTTGCAAAATTGTAGTCTTTTATTGGATTTAAGAGTTTTTGGCGATTGAAGATTGGAAAGGAAGGAGAACGCCTCTGGGAAAAGATTACTTCCATATATCTAACATAATATCTGTAAATAAAAATCTAAATTTCCACAAGGATTAAGCATTTTCAGAGAATACCATGAAGCCTCTACACAACTAAAATTATAAATTTGAAAGACAAAAAGAACAAGTATAAAAAGTGGAAAGCGGGGCATCCAATTAAGGCAGAATATCAACAAATATGGATGCAAATATGAAATAAGGAAAGCTAAGGCTCAAAGTCTTATGCCAAAAAACCTTTCTTTTAACATGTAAAAACAAGAAAAAAGTCAAGGAAACAATTGGTCCACCAGTGGGAGAAAATGGCAAGAAGATGATGAGCATCAGAGAGAAAGAAGAACTGCTTAATTCATTTTTTGCATCTGGCTTTACACAAAAGGAAAAAAACACTTCAACCTATCAAAAACAGAATTATGAAAAACCTATCAGGAATAGAACTCAAAATAGACAAGAAAATGGTAAGATAGCACCTGTCCACCTTAGATGAATTCAAATCATGAGAACCAGATGGATTAAATCCCAAGATTCTGAAGGAACTGGCAGACATGATCACACTGAACTATATTTTTCAAAGATCCTGGAGTAGTGGGGAACTACCAGAGAACTGGAAAATACCTGATGTAGTTCCCATCTTCAGAAAAGGGGTAAAAGATAAATCCAGCAAACTACAGACCTATCAGCCTGACCACAATACCTGGGAAGATTCTGGAAAAGGTAATCAAGGAATGAATCTGCAAACATACTTTTTATATAGATATTGAATTTTTATGTTTTAAATTGTTAAAAAATAAAAAGAATTGTTCAAAAAAAATAAATCAAACAGCCCAAAGCATGTATTTCAGTAGAGATAAATATCCTGAAGATGGATTCCAGCATGAGTCTGGAAACTCGGATGAGTAAATCTCTTGTGCCATTGACCGACCCGGATTCAATCTCTCATCATTATCCTGGGACAATTATATTTGTCTTCATTCATAAAAGTATACTTAATAAATTTTGTAAACATTAAAATAACTATATTATTATGGCTATGTTCCCATTGAAAGGACACGTAACTCACCTGCCAAGGTTGGACTTTCAGAAAATTCCACTTCTCTTCATTGCCTCTTGTCTTCTGCTTGGCTCTGGATGAATATATAGCATGGAGACCATGTGCTACAGCATACACAGCATTGTAAATACTGTAGCTCTGGCCAGACATCTCCATTTCAAAGACAGTTCCAGGGAGACTCCCCAAATCCTCTTTCCCAGTGCATTTTCTTTGGCCTGGTACATTTATACTGCTTATTGGAAATGAACAGATAAATGCGGCACTCCAGAACACAGGTAGCAAAGGGACTTTAGAGTGATATGGATTTAGGTTCTCCAGGTACTCTTGAAAGCCTGGAACCCTATTTGTGTGTAGGGCAAAAGACAAGCTGCCATTAAAGGAGAATGTGGTGAATTTCTTTGACTCAAAGACAGATGTGACATCCCAGAGAGCACTTATGATCCAAACCCTCTCTATTGGGCACCTGCTACCAATTTCATAGGCTTCAAGAATTATTCGTAAACCTTCTATAGATTCCATGTCCCCATAAACAAGTTTTACGTTGGTTTTACTATACCACAGGAGATGTCCTATGTTATTTAGATTACCCTTCCGTATGAAACTGGGGTTATAAGTGGTCACTCTTGGAACAAACTGAGTTAAAGAAATGCAAATGTCACTCTGGATGAATTTTGGTCTCAGAATTCTGAGAAATCTCTCTCCAGTGGCATCTTCTGGAATGAGGAGATCAATCCAATTCCATCCAAAATATTTCAAGAGCTGAATAATCCCAGCATACTGGAGGTTTTCATTTGGAGTCATCCAAAAGAAAGAAGGAAACTGCTGTTTATCACTCAATGCCAGGTCAAAAGTGCCAAAACTGAGCTGCAGAGTGGGGATAATAATGATGTGATTTTAGACTAGTTACTGTTTTTGCAGATATGTCAACAAGAAGGAAGGAAGTACATTTCTTTTGGACCTTATTTCAATCAAAAATCCTGATGGGAGACTTAAATATTAAATCTGGGGATCAACAAGTCTTTCCTTACAGCTTTTGCTATAAGACCTTCATTAGTTTTCCATTCATCACTTTATATCAGACACACTGCTACAATATCAGTTAATAATGGCTAAGCTTGACACTGAGAAGGAGGAGGAGGAGGAGGAGGGGAAGGGGAAGAGGAAGGAGAAAGAGAAGGAGAAGAATCAAGATAGCAAGAAGGACAGTTACACCATTTCTTACATACCAAATGTAATGTTTGTGCTTATTAAGAATTACATTTCTCTGACAAAATAAACAAATAAAAACTTGTTCTGCTTTTGAGAGATTACCCTCAATTTTGGTCCTCCTATAGTTTTTTTTAACTACCACCTTTTCCTCTTCATTCTTGAGCATTTATGTGAGCCCAGATCCTTACCTGTGGAATTTTGTAGGCATTTAAGATGTTGGCTATCTGGATGGTGTTCTGGGAAGGAAGATCACCAATGACAGCCATGATGTTTTGGTCCTTTCCCTTTCTGTAATTGAAGGGACACCAGTTTTCAAGAAAGAAGAGATCCAAGAGGTTTCGAGAGGCTTTCATTGCCTGAAAACCATTCTCATGTATCTTGGAGACCAAGGTGATGTTGGATAAGAAGTCGTCATTCATGTTGATCTCCTGAATGGCAAAACTGAAGGCTAGGACATGCTGTAAGTTTTTAGGTAATGGCCTGCAAGAAGAATTTAATTTAGTTCTACAATATTAATGCTTTTCTCCACACCTCAAATGATGTATTTGTCTGCTTGAATGAGTACAGGAAGTCCTCAGCTTACAACAGACCATACAAAGTTACAACAGCACTGAAAAAAAGTGATTTATGACCATTTCTCACACTTAGAACCATTACCACATCCCCTTGGTCACCTGATTTATATTTGGATGCATGGCAACTGATTCACATTTATGGCAGTTGCAGTGTTCTGGGATCACATGATCACTTTTTGGGACCTTCTGACAAGCAAAGTTAATGGGAAACCAGATTCACCTCACAAAATTTACTAATTTGAGAACTGCAGTGATTCACTTAACAAATGTGGCAAGAAAAGTAATATGGGACAAAAGCTTTGATTCTTAAAATTCAGAAGTTAAGACATTCCAGAAGTGAGGAAGGCATTGAGTGAGGAACTGAATTGGAGGGTCTGAATCTCACTTGAGGATCTGACAGCATTTGTGCATCACATTTTGAGAAGTTTAAAACAGAAGTTTAATGCAATTGCAAGGATTGTTTCATGTATGTAGGGCAACAATTCAACTGGAGGGCAGAAGCTGATGGATTGTGCCATCAATTAATGACAATCCAAATACTTAAGATATACTTGCCAAAATGATAGGGACAGCTTGCTGCCCACCCCCCTGAATCTGTTCCCGGTTGCCGCTGTTGGCTTGTTTTTCAGTCATTTTTTTATGTTCTGTGCATGCACAGAACAATTTACAGCTGACAGTGTATGAAGCATGTGCAGCATGTGCAACTGGCAGCAATGCGAGCAGGAACCAATCCCTGCTTAAGATATATCATTTTTTACATATTCATCTATTTAAATCTGTACCTTCTTTGTGTGCCTTAAAGTACCAAGGAGATTCACTGCATGATAAGTGGAAAACTCAAGTAACTACAATAGTTATAAAATAAAAGTCTTGGTATTAGAAGTGTTTGCATATAAGGAATAAGTGAAAAAATCCAAACAGTGTCATTATATAGAACGGGAATCATAGATGTAGAGGACTTACAACTTTTATTAAAATATTCACGCTGAATAGTTTTGATGCGATTTCTTTCTCTTTTTGTATACTAAATAAAAAAATAGAGGAACAATGTAATTAAAACCAAATCTTCTCACGAAGAGATTAATTCATGAATAATAACAGCCACATGCAAAACCAGGTCTATAAGGCTATATTCAACCGCTATATTCCAGCACCTGAAACATCATTAACCAAGAGAAATGAATAAATAAAAAACATGTTTAAACCAGCTTTAATTGTCATCTAAAGTGGAAAAAATGTAATCAGAATATCTTGAATAGCAAAGGTAGGTGTTCCCCTCGTACATACGTGCTAGTCGTTCCCGACTCTAGTTGGGACGTCTCCATGGTCATGTGCCCGGCATGACTAAATGCCGATGGCGCACATAATGCTGTTACCTTCCTACAAAAGGTAGTTTCTATTTTTCTACCTGCACTTTTACATGCTTTCAAACTGCTAGGTTGGCAGAAGCTGGGACAAATAATGGGAGCTCACTCCGCTACACAGCATTAGGAATTTCAACTGCCCAACTGCTGAACTTTCTGATTGAAAAGCTCAGTGTCTTAGTAACTGAGCCTCTGTGTCCCTTATATCTTGAATACAATCCACTTAAAAAAACCAACCCTTGAAGGGCACATCATTTTCTTTCAAAGGAGTACTTGCCTTCCTGTCAAAGATCCTTCTGGAAATTTCATAAAGTGCAGTAAAGGCAATTCAGAATATACAGTAGAAACAAATTCTCCAATGACTACATCACTGAAGTGAGCGGGGAAACTAAGCTGAAAATGAAGTTTCTTACTGCAATTGGGGTTAAAGGTCTTGTTGAAAGAAGCTTGGAGGACAAAAAAAGAGAGTAGAAATCCATGGCAAAGTATGTTGAATGCCAAAGTAATTTGGCTCAATTCATAAGAGTGCAGCCACATCTTTTTCACCACACTTTCCCTGGGACAATGAAATAGACTCTCTATTGTTTTTATGCATATCTAAAGTTGTAGATTACAATAATTATCATCTGAGTGATTCATAATGCCACCTACTGAGCCTCATGGAGTTGTTGCTAATGGTAAACTTAAACTGCTCCGTCCCCACAAGGTTATGTGCATGCCCAAAAAACAAATTTAATTAATTTAGGTAGGTAGGCAATTCCCTTTCCCAAAGCTATTCAAATCTTTTTCTATTTGAAGAAATTATGTGACCCATCTCTTGACAGCTCCTCATCAGGGGAGAATGAAATGATCTTGGGATCATAACAGATGTTGAGTCCTGCTTTCTCAATCCATTTAAAGCAATGTTGATTAATAGAGCAAGAGATTGATTAGTAGGCAGATAAATTCTCCCTTCTGATCTCCCAGTCTCCCAATTTAGTTAAATGCATATCTCTTCTGCCCCTCCACTTTGCTGACATGTTTTAAAACATGGTACATGCTGTACCAGTGCCCCCTATAAAACTATAATCACATGCCTTCATGATTACCATCCAGTCACACTCACTTCTCTTATGATTAAACATTTGAGTGTTTGGTAATGGACTACCATATTTTTCGGAGTTTGAAGTTTGAAGTTTGAAGTTTTATTTTACTTATATGCCGCCCTATTCCCTGTAGGGACTCAGGGTGACGAACAACTCAAATGGGAAATGGGAACATACAAATACAAAACAGGCATTTAAAATAACCAACAACCACACCTGTCGAGAGGGGAAGGGAGGCCTGCCAGCACAGCCAGGTCTTAACGGCTTTTCGGAAAGCCAGGAGAGAGGTGAGGGTCCGAATCTCCACGGGGAGTTCGTTCCAAAGGGCCGGAGCTGCAACAGAGAAAGCCCTCCCCCGGGTCATAGCCAGATGGCATTGGCTGGTGGATGGAACCTGGAGGAGGCTGACCCTGTGCGATCTAATGGGTCTTTGGGAGGTAATTGGCAGCAGGCGGTCTCTCAAGTACCCAATACCATGAAGGGCTTTATAAGTAATAACTAGCACCTTGAAGCGTATCCGGAGACCGATTGGAAGCCAGTGCAGCTCGCGGAGGATAGGTGTAACGTGGGTGTATTGAGGTACACCCACAATCGCTTGCGCGGCTGCATTCTGGACAAGTTGAAGTCTCCAAATGCTCTTCAAGGGCTGCGCCATGTAGAGCGCATTGCAGTAGTTCAGTCTTGAGGTCACGAGGGTGTGAGTGACTGTTGCGAGTGCCTCCCGGTTCAGGTAGGGACGCAACTGGTGCACCAGGCGAACCTGGGCAAATGCCCCCCTGGTCACAGCCGACAAATGATGTTCTAAAGTCAGCTGTGGATCCAGGAGGACTCCCAAGTTGCGAGCCCTGTCTGAGGGGCGTAAAATTTCACCCACCAGTCTGAGTGATGGAATGCTAACCAGATTTTTGGGAGGGAAACACAACAGTCACTCGATCTTGTCTGGATTGAGCACAAGGTTGTTAACCCCCATCCAGACCCTGACAGCCTCCAGGCACTGGCACATCACGTCGACCGCTTCACTGAGTTGGCACGGAGCAGACAGATACAACTGAGTATCGTCCGCATATTGATGGTATTTTATCCCGTGCCGTCGAATGATCCCACCCAGTGGCTTCATGTAGATGTTAAACAGGAGGGGGGACAGGACTAAACCCTGAGGAACCCCATATTTCAGGGGCCTAGAGGTTGACCTCTGCCCCCGACCAACACCGACTGCGACCTGTCCGAGAGGTAGGAGGAAAACCACCAAAAAATGGTCCCTCCCACCCCCACCTCTTGCAACCGTCGCAGAAGGATACCATGGTAATCGGCTTCATCCAAGGACCGTCGGAGTTGAGAGGCCACCACTTTCTCAACAACCTTCTCAATAAAGGGGAGGTTGGAGACTGGATGATAGTTGTTCAAAATGGCTGGATCCAGCGATGGCTTCTTCAGGAGGGGTCTCACTACCGCAATCTTTAATGCTGGTGGGAAGAAGCCCTCCCGAAGAGAGGCATTCACCATCGCCTGGATCCAGCTCCGTGTCACCTCCTTGCTGTTTGCAACCAGCCAGGAGGGGCACGGGTCCAGTATACATGTGGCAGCACTCACCGCTCCCATGGCCTTGTCCACTTCATCAGGGGCAACAGGTTGAAAGTCCGTCCTGAGATGTCGTTGAAGACCTTCCCCCGGTACCCCGGCTGGCTCTGCACAATTGGAGTCCAGGTCCATCCGAAGCCGAGTAACTTTGTCCGTGAGGAACTGGACATATTCTTCTGTTCTACCCTGTAAAGGGTTATCCACAACCCTCGGTGTTAGGAGGGAGCGGGTCACCCTAAACAGGGTGGCAGGGCGGGACTCTGCGGACGCTATCAGAGCAGCAATATAGTTGTTCTTGGTTGTCCGTATTGCTGAGAGGTATGCTCCGATGCAAGCTTTTAATAGTGCTCGGTCTGACTTGGATTTACTGGACCTCCAGTGGCGCTCTAGGCATCTCTTTTGGCGCTTCATCTCCCGGAGGTCCTCGGTAAACCAAGGGGCCCTCCTGGATCCACTGCTGCGGATCGGCTGTAAAGGTGCAATCTGGTGGAGAGTCTCAGCTGCCACCGAGTTCCAAGTAGTGACTAAGGTCTCTACTGAGCTGCGGGCAAGAGTTTCAGGCATAACTCCAAGCGCCGTCTGGAAACCCTGGGGATCCATAAGATGCCTGGGGTAGAACCACCTAATTGGTTCCTCCTCCCTACAGTGGGGGATTGGTCTCTGAAAGTCGAGCCTCAGTAGGAAGTGGTCCAACCATGACAGGAGCAAGGTCTCACTAACCCTCAGACCAAGATCACAACTCCACTGCTCTGAGAGAAATACGAGGTCGAGTGTGTGACCCGCCGAGTGAGTCGGACTCTGGATTATTTGGGTCAAGCCCATGGCTGTCATGGAAGCCATGAACTCCTGTGCTCCATCAGAGTGTTCGCCGAGCGAAGGCAGATTGAAGTCCCCCTGTATCATAAGTCTGGGGAACTCAACTGCCAGCTCAGCTACTGACTCGAGGAGCAAGGGGAGGGCTGTCGTTATGCTGTTGGGAGGCAGGTATGTTAGCAACAAGCCCACTTGACCTGCAAGGTCCATCTTCACCAGCAAGGACTCACACCTGATAAGCTCCGGAGCAGGGATCCTACGAGGAGCTAAGGACTGCCGGATAACAATGGCCACTCCCCCGTCCCTTTTTTGGGGTCGCGGTTGATGAAGCACCTGAAAACCCTCTGGGCACATTTCGGTGAGGGGTACTCCTCCCTCCGGGCCCAGCCAGGTTTCAGTAATGCCAGGTCTGCCCCCTCATCTATAATTAGGTCCTGGATGAGGGGAGCCTTGTGAACCACAGACCTGGCATTTAGCAACAGCAACCTGAGACCAGGGTCCTGACTACTCGCGCTATATGGCCTTGGAGTGGAACTCACAGGGCCGGAAAGAGGGATCTCTCTGACATAGGGAGCCCTCCTTCCCCAGTAATGGCTCGCCCTGAAGTTCCCGCCATATCTGCCCCTCCCCAGTATGACCCCAATATTCCGGCCCACTCCCGCATCTGTGGTCCCTCCACCCCCTCCCCCTGCCACCGAATTCAACGGCCGGAACTGGACCTGGGGCCCCCTGACACTTCTGCAAAGAACTCAGTGCAGGAGGCACCCAGCTAGGCTCACGGCCCACCAAACATACCCATACATACAATCAGTAAATCCCCACAAAACAAGTTAAAAACAGAAAACAGCAATATAATGATAAAAGTGGGAACATTCAATCAATCACACTCATACCACACTCTCCCCGTACATTAAAATTATAAAAAAATTTCAACAATTACCAATATATAAAAATTATAAAGTATAAAATCTGCGCACTATCACCAGTTATTTAGTCCAAAGAGGCCAAAGGGGGGTGGTATCCCAGCCTCCCATACAAGTGTCCGAATCCAGGAAAATAATAATGGGGCATATGATAATGACCCAGCAGTAGTCCAAGGAGAAGCCAGGAAAGTCTGAGAAGCAAGCAGGCCATAGGCGATAAATGATGGCGAAAGTTGTAGGGCCAGCCACAGGCAACGGCGGCCAGCAACATCCCCCCGTCAGGAACAGAGAACACTAGGGAGCCAGGGAAACCCCACGGTAAAGGGGGGGGAACCCCACTCCCAGCTGGACCGTGACACTCCCGATGGAGGCAGCCCGTGGGTAGGCCATCAGGCTAGCAACCCCACCCTTACCCCAACCATAACCTTAACCTAACCTAACTTAAACTAACCCCACCCTATTCTAATCTAACCCTACCCTGTCCCTAGCCTGACCCTACAGCAGCACAGAAGCAGAAGGAGGTGTCAGACAACCTGGGGGGGTCGGGTCCCCCCCAAACAGTCACTGATAGCCGCCTCCACGGCAGCCAAGGCGGTCTCAGCCCACTCTTCCAGGCTCCAGCAGGTGTCCCCGGTCCCTCAGGTCAGGAAGTCTCCGCCTGCCTCTCGCCACAGGCGGCACCACAAAGTTCGCTAGATGGTCCAGTTCGCCTAGCTGATGGCCCACAATAAGCCCTTTCAGTTCTGACAGTCAGGTAATCTCAGCCCGCCTCTCGCTACAGATGGCCACAAGGAGGTTTAACGCCGCCCGGTTACTTGAATGATGTTAATGAATGATGTTAAAGTGCTTAATAAGGCCAGCGTTTTCCTCTCTGTGCTCTCAATAATCTCTTCTCAGTCTCTCAATAAAGTAATCTCTCGTCAGCCAACTCAAGGAACTCCAGGCGCCTCCCGCGTCCTCCAAACCTGGTTAGTTTCTTAGTGGGTTCACAGCTGATCAGTGGCTCGGCGTTGATGTGAGCTCCAGTGTTAATGTGAGCTCCGGCACCTCCCAGCGTCTCCCGGTGAGTCAGCAAACTGCCCGGCTCCTGGCGGCCACCTCACTCCAGGCAGCTGCGGCACCCTCAGCTCCCCGGGGCACAATGTTCTCCAGCAACCAGCAGCAAGCAGTTCCAGCCAGGGACCCTGGCAGCTGCGTCTCCAAGCCACGTTAGCATCGGCAGCTTCCTTCGAGCCACGTCTGAAGTGTCGGCAGCCTCCGCCCTAATCCCAGCTTCACTGGAATATAAGACACAACAAGGTTTTGAAGAGGCAAATTAAAAAAAGGGGTTTTTTGCAGGAAAAAGGGTGTGTCTTATACTCTGAAAAACACGGTATATAGTTTCAGGCCTTCACTCTACATTTGACTCATTACAGCTTGCCTATCGGAAGAACCGCTCTATAGACAATGCACTTTTTTGTGTGCTTCAAGTTAGCTTGGTGCACCTGGAGGAGTGGTGGCAGGATTTCATACTTGTAATGAATCAAGAAATCCCTTTAAGTCTGGACTGTCATTGTGTATGAGAGTTCATGACTGGCAGAGACATGGTATAAGGTCAGGCAATGAATAGATATGGCAACTGGGTCAGCCACTGAGAGCTGTTTGGAAACTGAAGCGTTATTTGCTGTGTGAGCCATAAAGAGACAGCAAGGAGCCCTCAGTTGTTCTGTACTAAAGCTCTGAATCTGTGCTGAGTCTGAACTAGTCTGCTGCTCTGAACTGAAACTGAAACTGTTCTCTCCTCTGCCTGTGTTTGCTTGTATATACTACCACATTGGAAAACCTGTTTTTGATATTGTATATTGACGTATTATGTTACATATAAAGAGACGTTAATGAATCCTGCTGAATCAGTTACCTGTTTGTGCTTTCTGGATGTGAGTCCCGCTTCAAACTCTGACATAGACTTTATTTTCTCCCTGAATTATGGACATCAACATTATCCTACTCAAGGATCACAGACTGTACATGCAGAAAAGAAAAATTAATAAAATTAATAAAAATAGATAAAAATGAAATGTAGATAGTTGTGAGGAAAGGAGAATTATTTATTTCCAATCAAAGAGGTTGCCTTATAGGGACAGTTGCAGAGAAAATGGATACAAAAAGGGAGTTTGTCCTGGGTGCGCAAGTGTGTTTGTGCTGATTCTAGGGTGACACTTACGGGGTGTGGCTTCCTGTACATGTCGACCCACGTTGGTTAAATCAAATGTTATGGATTGGGTCTCTACCTTTGAGCATTACACTGTTTTCATGTTACATTACAATGTTTTCATGTTAATTGAGCTCTATAATTATGTATTCATGTTAATTTAGTTTTGTGTGTTTGCTTATGTGTCTAATTTATAATTTGAAATAAGTGTTTAATTAATTATGTTATGTTTTCTATGAAACTTAAAGGATCTTTGAGACTGTTATCCAAGAACCTCTTTTGGACAGCTGGGATAGTTAACATACGAATCCTTATAAAATATTTCTAACAGTGATCATATTTAGGAATTCTTCCCACAATGGAGATGTTTGCATAAAGACTGAGCGAGAACTATGTATTCTAACCTGCAGAGGTGAGTAGCTGCCGGTTCGGCCCAGATCTGGCGAACTGGTAGGAGTGGTGGCAGGAGGCCCCACCCACCCACCCAGACACTTTTGTGCATGCACAGAAGCATTTTGTTCATGTGGTTATGTGGGAGCACACCCAAACTGTAGTTAAAATATTGGCAACCCCACACCTGAATGAGTAAATATGTCTCTGTTGTCCTTATTAACTGGGATTTGTTCTTCAGCTTGAATCTTGGTCATTCCTATATGATACCCACTGGTTGCACAATTTGCAATCTTAGCACTGGATGGAGTGTTACACCGCCCCAGATTGATCCAACCTGGAGGTCCTTCAAATAACTGCTGCTAAATGAGCAGATGGCAGCTATGGCTAGGAGATCCTTTGTACAACTTATTTCTGCATTGGTGGGCCCTGATCATAGCTACTCATGCCCAAGTCACCTCCATATTGGACTACTGCAATGCAGTCTACATGGGGCTTTTCTTGAATGTGGAAGTTTCACCTGGTACAGAATGCAACAGCACTTGCACTGCTAAAACAGCCCATGCTATACTTCTGCTCTGTGAGCTGCATTGATTACCAGTTCAATTCAAGGTGCTGGTTTTGATCCATAAAGCCCTTCATGAGACGGGGCCAGGCTATTTTATGGACTCCATCTCCCTGATTACATCAGGTCACCTCATCAGATCTGCCAGAGAATACATCCTGTAGGGACTGTCATATAAGGACATGCACTCAGTGGTTTCCATGGGATTGATCTTCTCTTTTTGTGTTACCCTGCTTATGGAACGTTCTTTGCCCTTAAAATTAGATGAGCCATCCTGTTTTATTCCTGAAGGCCCTCAAGAACTGATTATATCATCAAACCTGGGGCTCCCAGGGAATGAGTGACGTGTTTAGATGGCTCTATTGCTGGGATGGCTATTTTTCCTCCCTCTTTGCCTAGAACTTGTAGCTCTGTTTTTATATTTACCATTTATATTATTTTCATATATTTGTATATCTATTGTTTTTATTTGTGGTTTTAATTTTTTGTTATGTATTACTCAGAGCTGCCCTCCATATAGGGTGGGTGGGTTTATAAATTTGATAAATAAATAAATAAATAAATAAATAAATAAATAAATAAAATAAGGGATAAGATGGCAAAGAAAATGATCCTAAAATTGCATAAATATTGTAAGCTGAAGTAACATCACTCCACAGGTCTGCAAAAAAAATTTTTTTGAGTGCTGTTTTTGTTATTCCACGTAATCTTTATGTTTTTTTTATGCTGAATCTGAAAATGACCTCTATGTTGTCATTGGACATCATGTTTCCTGACAATTTAGGCAACTATTTTAAATAAGGCAATACCTCAAAATAAATGGAAATAGACTTATAAAATTAAAGTTTTATTATAATATTTTAATTAAAATCTTTTTTTGAACTGAAATGGGCTCACCTACACATACTAATCTCGATTCTTCTCCCTTGTGAGGCTCCTCTTGGTGCATTTACACTAGTCAGTAGCATCTGGACTCTCTCTTTATGAGGCACTCAAACTTTATCTTGATCTCCAATTTTTAGTCCAAAGTATGCAAAGTATATTTTTTTCACAAAGTTTGTAATATTCTGCTGTTGCTTCAACACTGTATATTCACCACAGATGAAACAGAAACTGTCTGGCCGATTAATACACTTTCGCGAAACAATAACATAATGGATGAAGAATGACAAGCTAACATGAATTGCAATGAAAAAGTGTAAACAGCCTAGAACCAAGAAATTGATGATGATTCATGCACAAGTGTGGCATGCAGGAGAGAGCAGGTTTTTGTCTGTGCACGAGACGTCACAGTTCTGGCCACGCCCCCTGCACAGACCGGAGATGCTGCTATCTGCCCTGTGTCTCCCTCCCACTGGATTCTTCAGGAAAGATTAACCTCTTCTACCATTAGAAACAAAGACTTAAAACTTGCTTAGATTATGTATATATTGCTGACCATCAGATTTACAGTGCTATATTTTTTTACATAACTCAGACAAAACCTTTAGTGTTATTTCAGCATTTTATATCTTAAATGCACTTATGTGAATTAATTAATAGTAATTTGGACTTTAAATTTTGTTAAAAACCCATAATATAAAAAATACCAAAATTTAAAAAAAATTGATAAATTTGAAGACAATTTTGCATGTTGTGGCAAATCATGACGTCTAGCAGTTTTTTCAATATTTTATTTGTTTTCAGCACACTAAATTAGATGAAAATAATCAAATAGCTTTTTAGTCACAGACTTGTGTAATGAACCATTTTTTGTTGAAATTCCTGGGCAGAAAATGTTTCCACAAATACAGAAGTAATTTGGTTGGCTCAACTTATCCTCTTTTATAGCAGAGGATAACATTCAAGAGCTGCAGTAGTGCAGTGGTTAGAGTTCAGTACTGCAGGCTACTTCTGGCTGCTAGCTGTTCGGCAGTTCGAGTCTCACCAGGCTCAAGGTTGACTCAGCCTTCCATCCTTCTGAGGTGGGTAAAATGAGGACCCAGAGTGTTAGGAGCAATAGGCTGACTCTGTAAACTGCTTAGAGAGGACTGTAAAGCACTATGAAGCAGTGTATAAGTCTTAGTGCTATTGCTATTACTCTTTCAGTTTCCAAAATTTTGAATATAATCCCCGTCCCATAAATTTAAAAAATGATATTAGAAAGAAAATGTGTTGGAAAGAGGGTACCAATAAATTGGTAAAGATAAAGACCCCACACACATGCATGCTAGTTGTTTCCAGCTCTAGGGGCTGTGCTCATCTTTGTTTCCAAGGCAAAGAACCAGCGTTGTCAGAAGAAGGTGTATGGGGGTGCTCAGAGCACTGTTACCTTCCTACCAAAGTGGTCCCTATTTTTCTACTTGCACTTTTTAGGTCCTTTCGAACTGCTAGGTTGACAGGAGCTGGGACAAGTAATGGGAACTCACTCCATTATGCAGTGCTAGGAATTCAAACCCCTGAACTGTTGACCTTCTGATCTATAAGCTATGTGTTTAGCCACTGAGTTATTGTGTCCCCCTAAATACATGACTATAAATCATATTAGCATTTTATTGTAATTAAAGTAACTAGATTCTAAATATTAATAAAACAAAGAGATCATTGTAGATTTTAAAAAGAACCGGCATTGTCATAGTACACTCAGTATCAAGAATGCAGCTCTAAAGGTGATCAATAGCATTAAGTATCTGGGAGGGGCAGACAATTAACAATCTGAATTGGTCTCTCCACATGTCATCCTTAGTGAAGCAAACCAGCACCTGCATTTCCTCTGTCAGACGAGGAGAGCACATCTTTCTTCTTCGGTCCTGGTCACTTTTTCCAGAGGGATGATTGAGATCATTTTAACAAACAATCTCTTCATCACTGTTTGGTTTGGTGGTAGTGCCTCAGTCAGAAAGTCCATATAGAGAGTGGTAAGGACAGCCAGGAAGGCTATAGGAAGGCCGCTTCCTGTTATTCAGGATACTGCTTATAAGTACTATGTGCTTAAAGCATTGTTAAAGACCCCACACACCCATTTTATGGTCTGTTTCTGTTGTTCCCCTCTGGGAGGAGGTTTTGAAGTATTTCTACCAGGACTAGCTGATTCTGTAACAGCTTTGTTCCCTATGCCATCTATCCGGTAAACTCGCAAGATTTCTTTTTCTCACGATGTACATTTATAAATCCAAACTAGACTGTGTTATTTCTCTGTGTCATACAATATATGTGGGTCTATGGGCATATGCTCATTTATTTATTTAGTTATTTATTTCTCATGTTTATGTAGTGTATTTTGGAGGAGATGACCCTTTGAGAGCTGTATGCAATGAAATTTCATTTTAATGTATGCCGATTAGTGTACATTTAAAGTGACAATAAAATTATTCTAAGTTTAAGTCTAAGTCTAAATATAAATGAGATAAAATCTTACACAATAAACAAGATCAGTTCTGGAAAACCCAAGCAATTTATTTCTGAACAAAGAAGTCTTCATCTAGAAAAAGTTCTGCACATTTTTTTCTCCTTGTTATTGTGTATTTGTGAAGTTTCTTACATTAAGAACCCAGAGGGCATAGTAAGAGCAAATTTGCCTTTAAACTTTGCCCAAAGCCTTGACTTCAATCCTGAGGGCACTCAAGGTTGACTCAGGCTTCCGTCCTTCCAAGAATGGAAGGATGGACCCAGATTTTGGGAGCAGTATGAAAATAATGCTTACATAGTAAACTATCCAGACGATGCTATAAAGCACTATGGGGAAGTATACACATCTAAATGTTATTGGTATTAAAAAATGGGAGAAGACAACTATTCCTGAATGAAATTCTTTGGCCGATTATTTTCATGTTCTTTTTATAGCATCATAGAATTCAGCCATCATTCATGTTGCTCTTGAAATCACATCATTCTTTTTCCTAACCAGATGCTCCCTCGTATTCAGCTCTGGCCTCAGTATGATAATGTAGCACTTGGGCAGGAAAATGCAACCTAGTAAACCACCACTTGAAGCCAAGATAGAGAAGACTTCCACAGCCACCATGGATTTCCCCTTGGTGCTCAAGTACGTAGGCACAAAGGACACCCAAACACTGCAGAAGACCAGCATGCTGAAGGTGATGAGCTTGGCTTCATTGAAAGTGTCGGGCAACTTCCGGGCAAAGAAGGCCACTGTGAAGCTGATGAGGGCCAGAAGCCACATGTAGCCCAGCACAAGGTAAAACATGATCTCCGAGCCTTCGTTGCATTGCACTAAGATCTCATCCAGCTGGGAATGCATGTCCAACTCTGGGAAAGGAGGAGAAATGGTCCACCAGACAGCACAGATGCTTGTTTGAATAAGGGAGCAAAAAACAATGACTGAGACGGACAGCCTTTTCCCCACCCACCACCTCATGCGGTTCCCTGGCTTTGTGGCCATGAAGGCCAGAACCACAGTGATGGTTTTGGCTAACACACAAGACACTGCAATGGAGAAGACAACTCCAAAAACTGCTTGCCGGAGCAGACATGTGACTTTCCCTGGACATCCGAGGAAGAGGAAGGAGCAAAGAAAACACAGCACGAGCGAGACAAGCAGGGTGCAGGTGATATCCCAATTGTTGGCTTTGACGATGGGAGTGTTCTGGTGGAAGATGAATGTCCCCATCACCGCAATTGTGATGACAGCAAAAGAAACAGCAAAGCCAGTCAGGACTTCTCCCAGGGCTTCTTTGTAGGATAAGTAGGTGACAATTTTGGGAATACATTGATGGTGTTTCTCATTTGGATATTGCTCTGCGGGACACTTCTCACATTGGTTGGAATCTGAAAACCATAAATAAACTCTCTAAAAAGTCTACACATTAAATGGAATTAAGTTCTTAAAAATTATTCCATCCTAAAGTTGTTTTGGGAGAGAATAAACCTCTCCCAAATTTAAATTTTTTCTTTAAGAAAATCCTTTTAAAGTTTATTTTTATTCAATAAACTACATTTCCTGAACAAGATATTACACAATTAAATAAAGAAATGTTTTTACTTTAAAAAGAAGAAAGAGAACAAGGCTGGTGAGAGATCCAAATCAATCCATGCTTTTCTGTAAAAACCACCGTATTTTTCGGAGTATACAATTTTTAAGAGTTGAACTAAAAAAAAATTTTTTGCACTCTGCAGACATTCCAAACCTCTGCAGACCTTATTTTTTTTTTAAAAAAAGAAAAAGGCATGCTAAGAGTTTGAGAGGCCTGCAAAGTGATCATGGGCCTGGGTTGTTTTATTTATTTATTTATTTATTTATTTTGCAAAAACAAGCGAAAAATGACCTGGTTTTTTTTTTTTTGCCAAAAAGGAGCACGCATAGCTTTTAGGATACTTGTAGAGTGCTCCTGGGGGCTGGGGGGGGGGGAAGAAATGAGCAAAAACCAGCTCACTTTTCACTTATGTTTGCCCTCCCCAGTCCCCAGGAGCATTTTGCAAGCCTCCCAAACCCTCTGTACATCCATTTTTGTGAATGAGGGGTGGGGTTTCTGGAGGCCAAAAACCCTGTATTCAATGTATAAGATGGACCCAGATTTTCACCCACTTTTTGGGGGGGAAATGGTGTGTATTATGCTCTGGAAAATATGGTATATTCAAGAACCCAAACTTGGTTAAAACAAAATGTATTTTTAAAGAAACATAGATCTTTTTTTTCTTACCAATCATGGTGGAAATGCTTCCCTCTGAACACTTGACACAGTCATAGCAGCAAACCTGTTTTCCCTTCTCAATCAATTTCCGGTACCCAGGATGGCAGCTTTCTACACAGGTGGCAGAAGGTGGTGTCTAATGAGAATGGCCAGGGGAAGACATTAAAATGGATTAGAATCAAGCTTTGAATCAATCAGTCAGCAGTCACGGTCTTTAAATAAATCCACCCCCGCCCACCACAGGTTCTTGTAATTTCTAATAATTCAAAATTTGGAATTCCTAGGACCGATTGCTAGACTCAGTCAGAGGAGCAGTTAAAATCTGAAAAGTCTTTGAACTACTATTGAAAATTTGAAGACAGATCCAAATCCGGACATCTCTTCACATTACATAAAGAAACTTGAGATGTCCTAAAAAGGATCATGAAAGAGTATGTTTCTCATGACCTTAATGAGCTGTTTTAAATTTCAATGGTAATAAGAAAATCCAAAATAAATTTGTGATGTATGGAAAAGAGTGTTGAAACTGCTGAGCTGACAGCAAAAATATTCCTGTTTAGCATTTGGTATCCTTTTCCAATTATTTCTGTGTTATGTTGCTACTCAAGTGTTGTTTCCCCTATTTCATTGCACAGGATGGGTCAAGCAAAACAAAGACATCGTAGATACTCAATTATCAAAAAACCACCTGACAATTAAGAGTGTTGCAAGTGTGGTGAGCACAGGAATTGGGTGATGCCAACTTTGGTATATGTCCACAGTCCATCTATAGTATTCTGTGACAAACAATAAAATGGGATAACACAATAGTCCAATCTTGCCTGCATTTCAAAACACATAAGCACTAGTGCCTGCTGAAAAGTTATTTAGTTTTCTGAGAAAAAGAAGAGAAAAAACCACTGAATCTTTAAATGGCTAGAAACTGCCCCAGATTTTTGAATTGGCTATGGGAAGCAAAAGGAGATAGTGGCAAGAAAAATATTTCCTGTGAAGCTCCAGGGAAATGCGATGTTTATGTTACACTGAAGTGGAAAATAGGTGTGATGATTTTGTGTCTCAGCTGATTCAAACATTGACTACAAAGTCAGATAAACTCATCAGTGGGAATGTCTGTCTGTCTATCTTCTATATATCAATCATGCATCCCTCCATCCCTCTATCTCTCCATCCCTCCCTCCCTCCGTCCATGCATCCATCCATCTATCCATCCATCCATCCATCCATCCATCCATCCATCCATCCATCCATCCATCCATCCATCCATCCATCTATCTATCTATCTATCTATCTATCTATCTATCTATCTATCTATCTTCTCTCTATATATATAAAATCTTTCCGTTTTTGTTTGTATTAATGTAAATGTAATTTTTCATATATTATTTTAAAGGAGAAAGGTAAATCGTCCATTCAGTGTTACCTTTCAAAAGATGAATCTTCTACTTCACCAATCTCTCAAGAAGCCCCTGAGCCCAGAGGGTCCATAACCCCAGTGATCAGAGCTCCCTTTCCCTACAATCTGAAAGCGCAATGTAGATTTGAGAACTTCTTCATTTTTCCAGAATGCAAGAGTGTTTTAACATCATTAAGAAGATATCAAATGATCTTGGAGCTACTCTAAGATTACTGGTTTAAAATTCGAGAAATTTGAAAAAATATCCCCATGTTTTATTTGGTTTGTTTAACTCACCTTCTTAAATTTGGGGTTCCATACAATGACAGATGTATTTATGGCAAAGTCTTCCTTTTGAGAACTCTGAGGTTCAATACGTCCAACTTGGACCTTCTGAAAGGATCGATTGGGGAAAGTAATCAAGTTGATGATATCGTATGCTGCTGCCAGGTTTCCATTCTCATTGAAAGCTATTTCTTCCCTAACACTATTGTTGAAATGGAGGTTTTTCAGAAATAAACGAAGCTAAAAGATAAGACAGACAAGTGAGAAATTGATGTCCATAGCAGGCAATACAATATGGGATTTATGAAATGGTGCTCAACCAGTTTTTAATGAACAATCAAACATTTGAGTTGATAGTATTTTTTATGTTCCAACAGCATAATTCTGTTTTGTAGAACTATATTCATATTTTTATGTTTACGTATTACTAATATATATATATATTTGTATATATATATTGCTTATTTGTTCTTCATGATGGATAAAAACAATTGCTAAGAAATATAACAATATTAGAATAAAAGAGTTGGAAGGGACCTTTGATTTTTTCTACTCTTCTTGTCCAACTCCCTGCTCAAGCGGGAAACCTTGTACCATTTCAGAAAAATAGTTATCCAATCTCTTCTTTAAAACCTCCAGTGTTAGCACACCCACAACTTCTGGAAGCAAGTCACTCCACTGATTAATTGTTCTAACTATCAAGAAATTTCTGCTTAGTTCTAGGTTGGTTTTCTCCTTCATTTCTTCCATCCATTGCTTCTTGTTCTGCCTTCAAGTGCTTTGGAGGATATCTTGACTCCGTCTTCTTTGTGGCAAGCCCGTTATATATAATGGATATCACAAGAAAACCTATTTATTCTATTCCAGAAAACATGATTAAGAATTTCAATTATGACCTTGATATATTAAATCAACTTTTCTTCAGGCATGTGACAGAAAATCCCTACACTAAACATATCTTAGAGAAAGACAAGTATTGTCATTCTGTCGTACCCTTGCCTTTCATTTCATCAATTATTATTATTATTTTGCAAAATTCTTCCTTCTGCCAACTTTGGTGAATTTTTCTTCTGCTATTCAACTTCAAAATGTTGCAAAATTGTACTCTATTATTGGATTTGAGAGTTTTTGGAATTGAAGATTGGAAAGGAAGCAGAACACCTCTTGGAAAAGATTACTTTTATATATCTAAAAATATCTATAAATAAAAATCTAAATTTCCACAAGGAATAAGTGTTTTCAGATATTACCATGAAGCCTCTATACAACTAAAATTATAAATTTGAAAGACAAAAAGAACAAGTATAAAAAGTGGGAAATGGGGCACCCAATTAAGGCAGAATATCAACAAATAACGCAAGGCTGCAAAGATGAAATCAGGAAAACTAAGGCTCAAAATCTTGTGACAAAAAACCCCTTCTTTCAACATGTAAAAAACAAGAAAAAAGTCAAGGAAACAATTGGTCCACCAGTGGGAGAAAATGGCAAGAAGATGATGAGCATCAGAGAGAAAGAAGAACTGCTTAATTCATTTTTTTGTATCTGGCTTTACACAAAAGGAAAAAACAATCCAACCTATCAAAAACAGAACCATGAAAAACATATCAGGAATAGAAATTAAAATAGACAAGAAAATGGTAAGAGAGCACCTGTCCACCCTAGATGAATTCAAATCATCAGAACCAGATGGATTAAATCCCAAGATTCTGAAGGAACTGGCAGACATGATCTCACTGAACTATATCTTTCAAAGATCCTGGAGTAGTGGGGAACTACCAGAGAACTGGAAAATACCTGATGTAGTCCCCATCTTCAAAAAAGGGGTAAAACATAAACCCAGCAAACTACAGACCTATCAACCTGACCTCAATACCTGGGAAGATTCTGGAAAAGATAATCAAGGAATGAATCTGCAAACACACTTTTTATATAGATATTGAATTTTTATGTTTTAAATTGTTAAAAAAAATAAAAAAATATACAAAAAAATAAATCAAACAGCCCAAAGCATGCATTTCAGTCGAGAGAGATATCCTGAAGATGGGCTCTAGCATGAGTCTGGAAGCTCAGATGAGTAAATCTCTGGTCCCATTGACCAATCCAGATTCAATCTCTCATCATTATCCTGGAACATGTATATTCGTCTTCATTCATAAAAGTATACTTAGTGAAATGTGTAAAAATTAAAATAACTATATTATTATGGCTACTTTCCCATTGAAAGGCAACGTAACTCACCTGCCAAGGTTGGACTTTCAGAAAATTCCACTTCTCTTCATTGCCTCTTGTCTTCTGCTTGGCTCTGGATGAATATATAGCATGGAGACCATGTGCTACAGCATACAGAGCATTGTAAATACTGTAGCTCTGGCCAGACATCTCCATTTCAAAGACAGTTCCAGGGAGACTCCCCAAATCCTCTTTCCCAGTACATTTTCTTTTGCCTGGTGCAAGTATACTGCTTATTGGAAATGAACAGATAAATGCGGCACCCCAGAACATAGGTAGCAAAGGGACTTTAGAGTGATATGGATTTAGGTTCTCCAGGTACTCTTGAAAGCCTGGAACCCTATTTGTGTGTAGGGCAAAAGACAAGCTGCCATTGAAGGAGAATGTGGTGAATGTCTTTGACTCAAAGACAGATGTGACATCCCAGAGAGCACTTATGATCCAAACCCTCTCTATTGGGCACCTGCTACCAATTTCATAGGCTTCAAGAATTATTCGTAAACCTTCTATAGATTCCATGTCCCCATAAACAAGTATTACATTGGTTTTACTATACCACAGGAGACGTCCTATGTTATTTAGATTACCCTTCCGTATGACACTGGGGTTATAAGTGGTCACTCTTGGAACAAACTGAATTAAAGAAATGCAAATGTCACTCTGGATGAATTTTGGTCTCAGAATTCTGAGAAATCTCTCTCCAGTGGCATCTTCTGGAATGAGAAGATCAATCCAATTCCATCCAAAATATTTCAGGAGCTGAATAATCCCAGCATACTGGAGGTTTTCATTTGGAGTCATCCAAAAGAAAGAAGGGAACTGCTGTTTATCACTCAATGCCAGGTCAAAAGTGCCAAAACTGAGCTGCAGAGTGGGAATAATAATGATGTGCTTTTAGACTAGTTACTGTTTTTGCAGATATGTCAACAAGAAGGAAGGAAGTACATTTCTTTTGGACCTTATTTTAATAAAAAAAAAATCCTGATGGGAGACTTAAATATTAAATCTGGGGATCAACAAGTCTTTCCTTATAGCTTTTGCTTCATTTGTTTTCCATTCATCACTTTTTAGACCAAGTCATCTCAGTTTTTGATTGTGCTAAGCAGAAATAGACAGCAGATAGGAATGGGTAAAAAATGTGGAGGCTTATTCATTAAGGATTAATTACCCATCTTGATACTCAAATAACTTTTTTTCTGTATATTATAACGGTTTTATGTCTATTACTTTACTGATCAATATATTTAAAATTGTTATGGCATAAAGAACAAGAGGAGAAAGTCAAATAACAAGAGGCATGCCCAGAAGATGGAGATACAATATCAGACATATTGCTACCATATCAGTTAATAATGGCTAAGTGACACTGAGAAAGAGAAGGAGGAGGAGGGGAGGAGGGGGGAGGGGAAGGGGAAGGGGAAAGAGAAGGAGAAGAAGAAGGAGAAGAATGAAAGATAGCAAGGACAGGTAAACAATTTTTTTCATACCAAATGAAATGTTTGTGCTTATTAAGAATTACTCCTGTTGCAATAGTAATAGATGCATTGCATTTCTCTGACAAAATAAACAAATAAAAACTTGATCTGCTTTTGAGAGATTACCCCCAATTTTCGTCCTCCGATAGTTTTTTTTAACTACCACCTTTTCCTCTTCCTGCTTGAGCATCTATGTGAATCCAGATCCTTACCTGTGGAATTTTGTAGGCATTTAAGATGTTGGCTATCTGGATGGTGTTCTGGGAAGGAAGATCACCAATGACAGCCATAATGTTTTGGTCCTTTCCCTTTCTGTAATTGAAGGGGCAGTAGCTTCCAAGAAAGAGGAAAGCCAAAAGGTTCTCAGAGGCTTTCATTGCCTGAAAACCATTATCATGTATCTTGGAGACCAAGGTGATGTTGGGTAACAAGTCCTCATTCATGTTGATCTCCTGAATGGCAAAACTGAAGGCTAGGACATGCTGTAAGTTTTTAGGCAATGGCCTGCAAGAAGAATTTCAATTAGTTCTACAATATTAATGTTTTTCTTCACCCCTAAAATGATATATTTGTCTGCTTGAATGAGTACAGGAAGTCCTCAGCTTACAACAGACCATACAAAGTTACAATGGCACTGAAAAAAGTGATTTATGACTATTTCTCACACTTAGAACCATTACAGCATCCCCTTGGTCACCTGATTTATATTTGGATGCACAGCAACTGATTCATATTTATGGCAGTTGCAGTCTTCTGGGATCACATGATCACATTTTGGGAACTTCTGACAAGCAAAGTTAATGGGGAAACCAGATTCACCTCACAAAAATTACTAATTTGAGAACTGTAGTGATTCACTTAACAAATGTGGCAGGAAAAGTAATGGGGACAAAAGCTTTGATTCTTAAATTTCAGAAGTTTAGATATTCCAGAAGTAAGGGAGGCATGGAATGAGGAACTGAATTGGAGGGTCCGAATCTCACTTGAGGATCTGACAGCATTTGTATATAACATTTTGAGAAGTTTAAAACATAGGTTTAATGCAATTGCAAGGATTGTTTCATGTATGTAGGGCAACAATGCAACTGGAGGGCAGAAGCTGATGGATTGTGCCATCTATTAATGACAATCCAAATACTTAAGATATACTTGCCAAACTGGTAGGGACAGCTTGCTCATCTCCATTTCTAAGCCAAAGAATCCGAAGTCGTCTCCGTGGTCATGTGGCCAGCATGACTAAACATCGAAGGTGCACAAAATGCTGTTACCTTCCTACCAAAGGTAGTTCCTATTTTTATACTTGGACTTTTACATGCTTTCAAACTGGTAGGCTGGCAGAAGCTGGGACAAATAATGGGAGCTCACTCCGCTACACAGCATTAGGGATTTGAACCGCCGAACTGCTGAACTTTCTGATTGATAAGCTCAGTCACTGAGCCTCTGTGTCCCTTATATCTTAAATACAATCCCCTTAAAAAAAACCAACCCTTGAAGGGCACATCATTTTCTTTCAAAGGAGTACTTGCCTTCCTCTCAAAGATCCTTCTGGAAATTCCATAAAGTGCAGTAAAGGCAATTCAGAATATAGAGTAGACACAAATTCTCCAATGACTACATCACTGAAGTGAGCAGGGAAACTAAGCTGAAAACGTAGTTTCTTACTGCAAATGGGGTTCAAGGTCTTGTTGAAAGAAGCTTGGAGGAGAAAAAAAGAGAATAGAAACCCATGGCAAAGTATGTGAGTCTCTTTGAATGCCAAAGTAATTTGGCTCCATTCATAAGAATGCAGCCACATCTTTTTCACCACACTTTGCCTGGGACAATGAAATTGACTCTCTATTGGTTTTATGCATATCTGAAGTTGTAGATTACAATAATTATCATCTGAGTCATTCATAATGCCACCTACTGAGCCTCGTGGAGTTGTTGCTAATGGTAAACTTAAACTGCATTTTCTCCCTAGGTTTTGTGCGTGCCCAAAAAACAAGTTTATTTACTTTAGGTAGGTAGGCAATTCCCTTTCCCAAAGCTATTCAAATATTTTTCCAGTTGGAGAAATTATGTGACCCATCTCTTGACAGCTCCTCATCAGGAAAGAAAGAACTGATCTTGGGATCATAACAGATTTTGAGTCTTGCTTTCTCAATCCAAGGAAAGCAATGCTGATTAAAAGAACAAGAGATTGATTAGTAGCCAGATAAATTCTCCCTTCTCATCTCACAATCTCCTAATTCAGTTAAATGCATATCTCTTCTGCCCCTCCTCTTTGCTGACATGTTTTAAGACATGGTACATGTTGTACCAGTGCCCCCTCCATAACTATAATCACATGCCTTCATGATTAAGATCCAGTCACACTCACTTCTCTTATGATTAAACATTTGAGAGTTTGGTAATGGACTACCGTATTTTTTGGAGTATAAGTCACACCGGAATATAAAACACACCAAGGTTTTGAAGAGGCAAATAAAAAATAGTTTTTCCACTCTGCAAACCTTCCAAAAACGGCCCACATTTTGCAAAAATGGGCCCCTTTTTTTGAAAATAAGGGCATGAATAGCCCTTAAGGAGGCTTGTAGAATGCTCGGGGGGGGGGGCACATTAACAAGCAAAAATAGGCCCATTTTTCATGAAAATGGGCCCGTGTTTTTTGTCAAAAAAAGGGGCATGGATAGCCTTTAGGACGCTTATAGAGTGCTCCTGGGGCTGGTGGCTGGACAAAATTGAGCAAAAAACTTCCAGTTTTTCACTCATTTCTGCCTTCCCCAGTCTCTAGGAGCTCTTTGAAAGCCTTCTACAGGCTCTGCATGGCCATTTTTGTGAAGGGGTGGAGTTTCGAGAGGGAAAAATGCTGTATTCAGTGTATAAGACACACCCAGATTTTCAGCCTCCTTTTTAAGGGAAAATGATGCGTCTTATATTCTGAAAAATATGGTATATGGTTTCATGCCTTCCCCCTACTTTTGACTCATTACAACTTGAGAATTTGAAGAGGATTTATGTATGTGACACTGTAGGTGCACAGATACATCTTACATGCAAACTGTTTAGGGCACGTCTTCTGAAAGGTGGAGATATGTTAGCTCATTTAACATTTATGAAAGGGGTTTTCCAAGAGCTACATGAAAAAGAACTATTTTTTTCTGAGATACAGCAAGTTTATATCACACTCTCCTCACTGGATGAGAGTTATGATGATTTGTATCTTCTCTTGAATAACCTGAAATGAACTAGCATTGACTGACATTACTGCATGACTGTTGGAAGAGTTAAGAAGAAGGATGGAGAGGGAACAACTGAGAGAGAAACCATCACAACATGAGGAGTCACCTTCTACTGCCTATACTGTTCAAAAAATGTTTTTCTTGTGGAGCCAAGGGACATATCTCTAGATTCTGTAAAAAGGCAAAACAACAGAATGCCGGAAGAGCTAGAAAAATGCTAATGTCAACTTAGCTATGTCTACTTTGGCTATGTCTAGCAATGCACCAGTAAACCATGATTTGTGAATTGTTGATAGTGGAGCATCACAGTGCATTGCTAGAGATAGAAAAAGGTTTGTAAAAATGACCACGAGCAAGGAACGTGTATTTTTGGCAAATGGATGGAAGGTGAGGGCGTCTGGTGAAGGTAATGCATGTTGTTCATTCCTAAATGAGCCGTTACCAATGTCATATGTACCTAACCTGAAACTCAATTTACTATCAGTTAGGGCTCTGGTTAACATTGGGTATGTGGTAACCTTTAGGGGAGATATCTGTATCATTGAAAAGGAGGATATCAGGGTTACTGCTACTTTAAAAAACAATTTGTATGTTATACCAGATGGCCAGATGGCTAACACAGCTTATCATAATGTTAAACCCCATGACGAATGCATACATTTACTATATAGAAGCATGGGGCACATTAATTTCAAGATGCTGCAACAAACTGTAAAGTTAGCAGAAAGAGTAAAACTAAAACTAAGCGGAAAATATATAAACTGCAATGTTTGCAAACAGGAGAAAAGCAAAGTTACTCCAACAAACAGTGGTCATGGCAGGGGAAGGATACTGAAAAGCCTCGATTTCTTCCCAATCAGCTGGGATTTGAGAGGCTGCGAATAGATGGGAGTGGAGCCAGTCAGTAGTATTTACCGGTACTCCAAACTACTCAAAATTTCCATTATTGGTTCTCCAGAACTGGCCAGGTCCTGCTGAATACCACCTCTGCCCTTTATGTAACTAGATACTTGATTTCCTTCTTGATAGCCCCCAGTTTATGCCAGTTGGAAGAAACGTTTCCATATCCATCTCCTTGAGTGCAGATTCCCCGCAGGTCTGTGTCTTAAGTTCATTACTGTTCACCTTGATGACCCACAAATGGTGTCCCATATCTAATACAAATCATATTGTGAAGTATGCGGATGACATGGCAGTGGTGTGTCTTATCTGGGATGACAATGAAGATGCTTGTAGGGAAGAGGTGAAGGCTCTGGTGGTTTGGTGCAATAAAAGTAATCTGGTCCTAAATGTTAATAAAACAAAGGAGATCATTGCAGATTATAGAAAGAACCAGCATTTCATACTCCACTCAGAATCAAGGATGCAGACAAGAAAGGCTTTTTTAGGAAGGAAACACCCATTATGAAATTGTTTTCCCTGGAAGACCTTAACACAGATAACACCTTCCATCTGACCTCTGGAAATTGTTTCTGCTATTTTTATTGTCTTTTACTCTTCTACTTCTTGGAATGTTTTTAGTTTGCAATTGTAATACCTATAATTATTATTATAACACTAAATTTTGTATTCCTAGCTAAGGCACCACAAGCCAGACTTGCAAGGTAATGAGATTCATGTGCGCGAAGAACATGGTGGTGATGGCAGCAGCTTTTTCATCAACCTCTGGTACTTCTTGGTGGCCTGCGGCCAGCTGTTGCCTCTTTGAGAGCCGCTTTGCGGCTGTGGACCAGCTGTCACAGAAGGTAAGGAGCCCAAACAAGGAGGCAGTGATGGAGGAGGAAGCAGGGCTAGGGCCAGGGCCACTAAAGGAGAGGAAACAAGGGTGACTGTCGAAGGGAAGGTGGGGGTAGATAGGTAGAAATTCTCAAAAGAATCCTACCTTTTCCTATGAGCATGGCTTGGTAGGGTGTATGTGTCATGTGACTGAGTGGGCATGGGCGTGGGTAATGTCAAGTTGGCCACACCCACTCAGTTATATGCCCCCCCACCCAGCCATGCCCACAGAACTGGCAGTAAAACCTTTTGAAACCCACCACTGCATGTTTTACTTGTTTAGACTATTATTGTACACATTCTAGTCCACTTTCCAGGCAGTTGGTGAGGAAATATGAAGATACAAGCACTATCCATCTTCATCCTCTGTTTTCTCAACAAACTCCTCTTTGGGAAGGGTGGTTGGATACCTCTCACCTCCTCTAAACAATGGTCTTTTGCTAAATAATGACAAGATAAATACTAAGTATATCTTCAAATTTACTGAAACATATCATGCGTAACAATAGAGTACTGTATGTATAGATTACATCCCATTTATTCACTGAGGGATTCATTGAATGATAATGTTGCATCTACTAGTATTGCTTGCAAAATGAAACACTTTTTGCCTATTCACCTTATCTGTTATTACAAATTTTCCCTTTTTATTTCCCTTATATCTTCTCTCTTCCCCCACATTTGTATGCCAGCCATTTCCCTCGTTTGTTTGCAAAATCAAAGTTTTATTTTGTTTTGTGTAATTCATATTTATAAATAATTGCTGTGATGGAAGCCTCATTTGTTGAAAAAAATGATTTCTTCTCTAGAACCTTCTTTAATTGTTCTTCTTTTCTTTTTCTCTCATCTAAGGCAGCTTGAGATTTACCTAGATTCTTTTTAAGTTCATTGATATGTTTTATAAGATATCCCCATATGAAAAAATATCTTCCTTAAATCCATTTACTATCTGTCCATTTGTGTCATTTAGCTTAACAGTTCAAGGTTGGAATTTTGTTTAGCATTTAGAAAATCTTTGCTAAGAATTTTAACTTCTGTTTCCATCTTTCATATCTTTTCAGATGTCACATTGCTTCTTGTCTCTTCTAACAGCTCACTGAAATCTTTTGTTAATTTTTTTTTGAACTTTTCATGGCTTTTGCTTCTTTTCACTTCTTAGAAACTGATACTGTTTGCGTAAACACTTTTATTTTATGCATAAAATAAATGTCTTTGCTAAGGATTAAGAAAACTTTATTGTATAAGTTGAAGGGGATGTTATCAACAGGAATGATTTGTCTAAATTAATAAAATTTTCTAAATATTGAGAAATGAAAAAAGCTTGTACATTTCAGATACAAATCAATGTGAAACATGCCCTTTGGTTGTTCAGTTGCAAAGTCAAGTCTCGTACTCCCATGTCTTTAAAAACTTTCCAGAGTATTTTGTGGTCCATCTGTAAGAATAGGGATGAAATTCTAGTTATTTCAGTAAAGTGGTTGAGGTTATTTGAGGAATCTGATAGACTCCATTTTGAATAAAGGAATATTTATTCTGCTTAGACTGGAAAAAAAACTGTTCATGTGTTGCTGATAGCCTGGGTCACTTCGACCTAGCCAGGAATAGGAAAGCCACAAAAGCTAGGCTGCTGCCACTTTGGGCCATGTGTGAAAGCTGCCGCTGCCACCATCGCCAACCAGTGCCTTTCATCCATGCAGCGTAAGCCAGCTTGCGGCTTTCACGATGGAAGGCCTCGAAGGCCTTCCCTTGTGAAAGCCGCAAGCTGGCATAAGCTAGCCTACTGCCGCCCCCTTGCACTTAGTTGCTTACCTGAGGGAAGCAGCAAGCTACTGGAAGGCGAAGCGAAGCAAAGGGAGGATCGACTAGCAAGCGCAATGCGACAGCTGCTTGGAAACGAGAAAGACTCTGATACCACGCTTTTAAACGGGTTGCCTCCATCCAATCAGTGAGCAGTGGGCTGGGCTAGTTTAGTGTGGACAGGTGGGGGAGCGAGCGAGCTGTGACGGGATGACAAGGGTGAGCGAGCAACCAGGCCGGACATGCATTCTGGAAGTTACTTCCGGGTCCACTGGTCAGACCTTCTATCCCCGGATTGGTAAATTTCACCACCATTTCTCCGGAGTCAGTGCGAACGGGCAGAAACCCAACACTGCTACAATGGCACCCTGTATATTCTCACTCCATACAAAGTGGTGCCAGGATTTCAAAATTGTATTGAATCAACAAATCCCCTTAAGTCTAGACTGTTAGTGTGTATGAGAGTTCATGACTGGCAGAGACATGGTATTAAGGTCAGTCAATGAATAGACATGGAAACTGGGTCAGCCAATGAGGGCTGTTTGGAAACTGAAGCGTTATTTGCAGTGTGAGCCATAAAGAGACAGCAAGGAGCCCTCAGTTGTTCTGTACTAAAGCTCTGAGTCTGTGCTGAGCTCTAAACTAGTCTGCTGCTCTGAACTGAAACTGAAACTGTTCTCTCCTCTGCTTGTGTTTGCTTGTATATACTACCACATTGGAAAACCTGCTTTTGATATTGTATATTGACTTCATATGTTATATTATATATAAAGAGACATTAATGAATCCTGCTGAATCAGTTACCTGTTTGTGCTTTCTGGATGTGAGTCCTGCTGCAAACTCTGACATATACTTTATTTTCTCCCTGAATTATGGACATCAACACGATTCTACTCAAGGATGACAGACTGCACGTGCAGAAAAGAAAAATTAATAAAATAAATAAAAATAAATAAAAATGAAATATAGATATCTGCGAGGAAAGGAGAATTATTTATTTCCAATCAAAGAGGTTGCCTATAGGGACAGTTGCAGAGAAAATGGATACAAAAAGGAATTTGTCCTGGATGCACAAGTGTGTTTGTGCTATATCTAGGGTGACACTTGACCCACATTTGTTAAATCTAGTGTTATGGATTGGGTCTCTTCCTTTAATCTGTGAGCATTATAATTATGTTTTCATGTTAATTGAGTTTTGTGTGTTTGCTTATGTGTCAAATTTATAATTTGAAATAAGTGTTTAATTAATTATGTTATGTTTTCTGTGAATTTAAAGGATCTTTGAGACTGTTAACCAAGAACCTGTTTTGGAAAGCTGGGTTAGTTAACATGTGAATCCCTGTAAAATATTTCTAACAGTTATAATATTTATGAATTCTTCCCACAATGGAGATGTTTGCATCAAGACTGAGCGAGAACTATGTATTCTAACTGGCTGAGATGGGTTGCTGCCGGTTTGGCCCGCAACTGGCGAACTGGTATTAGTGGTGGCAGGAGGCTCTGCCCACCCACCCAGAAACTTCTACGCATGCACAGAAGCATTGTGCACACATGCGTATGTGTGAGCACACCCGAACCTGTAGTTAAAATATTGGCAACCCACCACCTGAATGAGTACCGTATTTTCACCCATATCACCCGCCCACACAAATAACCCACCCACGCGAATAACCCGCAGGTTTTCCAGATCATGTAAAATATTTTCCATATACCCCGCCCACATATATAACCTGCGACGAGTACCGTAAGGGAGAAGGGAAACTGCTGAGCTGAAAGCCTCTGCTAGCTGCAGAAGGGTTGGGGGGGGGGAAGGGGGAAGGAATGGGAGGAACGGGAGACGAAAGCCTGTGCCATTTGCGTAAGGGTTGGAGGAACGGGAGGAATGGGAGACGAAAGCCTGTGCCATTTGCGGAAGAGTTGGGGGGGGAAGGAACGTGAGCCCAAAGCCTCTGCCAGCTGTGGAAGAGTTGGGGGAATGGGAAGGAAAGTGAGCCGAAAGCCTCTGCGAGCTGCGGAAGGGTTGGGGGGGGAAGGGGGAAGGAATGGGAGGAACGGGAGACGAAAGCCTGTGCCATTTGCGGAAGGGTTGGAGGAACGGGAGACGAAAGCCTGTGCCATTTGCGGAAGGGTTGGAGGAATGGGAGGAACGGGAGACGAAAGCCTGTGCCATTTGCGGAAGGGTTGGAGGAACGGGAGACGAAAGCCTGTGCCATTTGCGGAAGGGTTGGAGGAACGGGAGGAACGGGAGACGAACACCTGTGCCATTTGCGGAAGGGTTGGGGGGGGAAGGAACGTGAGCCCAAAGCCTCTGCCAGCTGCGGAAGAGTTGGGGGAATGGGAAGGAAAGTGAGCCGAAAGCCTCTGCGAGCTGCGGAAGGGTTGGGGGGGGAAGGGGGAAGGAATGGGAGGAACGGGAGACGAAAGCCTGTGCCATTTGCGGAAGGGTTGGAGGAACGGGAGACGAAAGCCTGTGCCATTTGCGGAAGGGTTGGAGGAATGGGAGACGAAAGCCTGTGCCATTTGCGGAAGGGTTGGAGGAATGGGAGGAACGGGAGACGAAAGCCTGTGCCATTTGCGGAAGGGTTGGAGGAACGGGAGACGAAAGCCTGTGCCATTTGCGGAAGGGTTGGAGGAACGGGAGACGAAAGCCTGTGCCATTTGCGGAAGGGTTGGAGGAACGGGAGGAACGGGAGACGAACACCTGTGCCATTTGCGGAAGGGTTGGGGGGGGGGAAGGAACGTGAGCCCAAAGCCTCTGCCAGCTGCGGAAGGGTTGGGGGAACGGGAAGGAAAGTGAGCCGAAAGCCTCTGCGTTCTTCTGGAGGGGAGTGGAAGGAAATATTTTTTCCCCAAAGAAGCAAAAATCCATATCCCCAGATATTTGTAAGAGGATTTGAGCGGATTTTCTTGTAAAAGGTTATTTTATTGTTTTGTTATTTAGGAAGGGTGGATGGATGGACGGATAGATGGACAGTATATCAACGCAAGCGGCTCTGGTTCAAGAAGGGCTCTGGTTCATCTCAATGGGCGGAAAGTAAGAGGGAGGGACCCTTCCTCCCTCCCTTCCATCTACTTTATTGAACTCCGTGGGAGGAAAAGCTCTCCTAGCCCCGCTCTGAAGTGAAGGAGTATAAACTATGCCATAAGGAAGTATCTTTAATGTCATCGTCACCCAGCTGACTGTACCCCAGTCCTCCTTCTGGGGGTCGCGGGCTTGTGCCTCGTTTCACACGCTTCGCTTTTGGCTGGCCACGTTGGAAACATGGAGGGGTCAATGGGCTGTGGGGTCTCCCGTTCCTCCCGTTCCTCCAACCCTTCCGCAAATGGCACAGGCTTTCATCTCCCGTTCCTCCAACCCTTCTGCAAATGGCACAGGCTTTCGTCTCCCGTTCCTCCAACCCTTCCGCAAATGGCACAGGCTTTCGTCTCCCGTTCCTCCCGTTCCTCCAACCCTTCTGCAAATGGCACAGGCTTTCGTCTCAGCAGTTTCCCTTCTCCCTTACTCGTGGCGGGTCAATTTACTGTAGTCAATCTGTGTAAAATGTTATACCCCGCCCACTTTTATACCCCGCAGGGGCGTGCTGTGTTTGTAAAAAACGCGTATAACCCGCGGGTTATATGGGTGAAAATACGGTAAATATGTCTCTCTCTGTTGTCCTTGTTAACTGGGCTTTCTTCTTCAATTTGGATCTTGGTCATTCCTATGTGATACCAGCTGAAGTCTGGAAATGACTCTGAATTCGGGGACCCACGGGTTGCAAAATTTGCAATCTTAGCACTGGATGGAGTTACATGGCCCCAGATTGATCCAACCTGGAGGTCCTTCAAATAACTCAAGCTAAATGAGCAGATGGCAGCTATGGCTAGGAGATCCTTTGTGTAACTTATTTCTGCATTGGTAGGCCCTGATCATAGCTACTCATGCCCAAGTCACCTCCATATTGGATTACTGCAATGCAGTCTACATGGGGCTGCCCTTGAATGTGGAAGCTTCACCTGGTACAGAATGCAACAGCACTTTCACAGCTAAAACAGCCCATGCTATACTTCTGCTCTGTGAGCTGCATTGATTACCAGTTCAATTCAAGGTGCTGGTTTTGATCTATAAAGCCCTTCATGAGACGGGACCAGGCTATTTTATGGACTGCGTCTCCCTGATTACATCAGGTCACCTCATCAGATCTGCCAGAGAATACATCCTGTAGGGACTGTCATATAAAGACATGCACTCAGTGGTTTCCATGGAATTGAACTTCTCTGTTTATGTTTCCCTGCTTATGAAACATTCATTGTCCTTAAAATTAGATGAGCCATCCTGTTTTATTCCTGAAGGCCCTCAAGAACTGATTTTATTATCAAACCTGGGGCTCCCAGGGAATGGGAGACGTGTTTAGATGGCTCTATTGCTGAGATGGGTGTTTTTACTCCCTCTGTGCCTAGAATTTGTAGCTCTGTTTTTATATTTACCATTCATATGATTTTTATGTATTTGTATATCTGTTGTTTCTATTTGTGGTTTTAAATTTTTGTTGCCTTCCGTATGCGGTGGGTTGTTTAAAAAATTTAATAAACAAATAAATGAACAAAATAAGGGATAAGATGGCAAAGAAAATGATCCTAAAATTGCATAAATATTGCAAGCTGAAGCAATAACTAGGCAAAAAGTGTTTCCACAAGTACAGAAGTAATTTGGTTGGCTCAACTTTTCATCTTGTATAGCAGAGGATAACATTCAAGAGCTGCAGTAGTGCAGTGGTTAGAGTCCAGTACTGTAGGCTACTTCTCTTGATCACTGGCTGCTAGCTGTTTGGCAGTTCGGGTCTCACCAGGCTCAAAGTTGACTCAGCCTTCCATCCTTCCGAGGTGGGTAAAATGAGGACCCAGAGTGTTGGGGGCAATAGGCTGACTCTGTAAACTGCTTAGAGAGGACTGTAAAGCACCGTGAAGCAGTATATAAGTCTGAATGCTATTGCTATTACTCTTGCAGATCCCCATCCCATAAATTTAAAATATGATATTAAAAAGAAAATGTATTGGAAAGAGGGTACCAATAAATAGGTAAAGATAAAGACACCCCCCCCCCCATTCCAGCTCTAGGGGCTGTGCTCATCTCTGCTTTTAAGGCAAAGAACCAGCGTTGTCTGAAGACTCCGTGGTCATGTGGCATGACTCATGAAGGCGTATGGAGGTGCTCAGAGCACTGTTACCTTCCCACCAAAGTGGTCCCTATTTTTCTACTTGCACTTTTTATGTGCTTTCGAACTGCTAGGTTGACAGGAGCTGGGACAAGTATTGGGAACTCACTCCATTATGCAGTGCTAGGGATTCAAACCACCGAACTGTCGACCTTCTGATCTATAAGCTATGTATTTTAGCCACTGAGTTATTGCGTCCCCCTAAATGCATAACTATAAATCATATTAGTATTTTATTGTAATTAAAGTAACTAGATTCTAAATATTAATAAAACAAAGAGATCATTGTAGATTTTAAAAAGAGCCGGCATTGTCATAGTACACTCAGTATCAAGAATGCAGCTCTAAAGGTGATCAATAGCATTAAGTATCTGGAGGTGCAGACAATTAACAATCTGAATTGGTCTCTCCATATGTCATCCTGAGTGAAGCAAACCAACACCTGCATTTCTGTGTCAGATGAGCACATCTTTCTCCTTCTGTCCTCATCACTTTTTCCAGAGGGACGATTGAGATCATTTTAACAAACAATCTCTTCATCACTGTTTGCTTTGGTGGTAGTGCCTCAGTCAGAAAGTCTATATAGAGAGTGGTAAGGACAGCCAGGAAGGCTATAGGAAGGCTGCTTCCTGTTATTCAGGATACTGCTTATAAGTGCTATGTGCTTAAAGCATTGTTAGAGACCCCACACACCCACTTTATGGACTGTTTCTGTTGCTTCCCTCTGGGAGGAGGTTTTGAAGTATTTCTACCAGGACTACCTGATTCTGTAACAGCTTTGTTCCCTATGCCATCTGTGCGGTAAACTCGCAAGATTTGTTTTTCTCACCCTGTACATTTATAAATCCAAACTAGACTGTATTATTTCTCTGTGTCATACAATATATTTGGGTATATGGGCATATGCTAATTTATTTATTTACTTATTTATTTATCATCTTTATATAGTGTATTTTGGAGGAGATGACCCTTTGACAGCTGTATGGAATGAAATTTTATTTTAATGTATGCCAATTAGCGTACATTTCAAGTGACAATAAAGTTATTCTAAGTTTAAGTCTAAGTCTAAATATATATTAGAAAAAATCTTACTCAATAAACAATATCAGTTCTGGAAAAAACCAAGCACTTTATTTCTGAACAAAGAAGCCTTCATCTAGAAAAAGTTCTGCACATTTTTCTCTCCTTGTTATTGTGTATTTGTGAAGTTTCTTACATTAAGAACCCAGAGGGCATAGTAAGAGCAAATTTGCCTTTAAACTTTGCCCAAAGCCTTGACTTCAATCCTGAGGGCACTCAAGGTTGACTCAGGCTTCCATCCTTCCAAGATTGGAAGGATGGACCCAGATTTTGGGAGCAGTATGAAAATAATGCTTACATAGTAAACTATCCAGACGATGCTATAAAGCACTATGGGGCAGTATACACATCTAAATGTTATTGCTATTAAAAATGGGAGAAGACAACTATTCCTGAATGAAATTCATTGGCCGATTATTTTCATGTTCTTTTTATAGCATCATAGAATTCAGCTATCATTCATGTTGCTCTTGAAATCACATCATTCTTTTTCCTAACTAGCTGCTCCCTCGTATTCAGCTCTGGCCTCAGTATGATAATGTAGCACTTGGGCAGGAAAATGCAAGCTAGTAAACCACCACTTGAAGCCAAGATAGAGAAGACTTCCACAGCCACCATGGATTTCCCCTTGGTGCTCAAGTACGTAGGCAGAAAGGATACCCAAACACTGCAGAAGACCAGCATGCTGAAGGTGATGAGCTTGGCTTCATTGAACGTGTCGGGCAACTTCCGGGCAAAGAAGGCCACTGTGAAGCTGATGAGGGCCAGAAGCCACATGTAGCCCAGCACAAGGTAAAACATGATCTCCGAGCCTTCGTTGCATTGCACTAAGATCTCATCCAGCTGGGAATGCATGTCCAACTCTGGGAAAGGAGGAGAAATGGTCCACCAGACAGCACAGATGCTTGTTTGAATAAGGGAGCAAAAAACAATGACTGAGATGGACAGCCTTTTCCCCACCCACCACCTCATGCGGTTCCCTGGCTTTGTGGCCATGAAGGCCAGAACCACAGTGATGGTTTTGGCTAACACACAAGACACTGCAATGGAGAAGACAACTCCAAAAACTGCTTGCCGGAACAGACATGTGACTTTCCCTGGACATCCGAGGAAGAGGAAGGAGCAAAGAAAACACAGCAGGAGCGAGACAAGCAGGGTGCAGGTGATATCCCAATTGTTGGCTTTGACGATGGGAGTGTTCTGGTGGAAGATGAATGTCCCCATCACCACAATTGTGATGACAGCAAAAGAAATAGCAAAGCCAGTCAGGACTTCTCCCAGGACTTCTTTGTAGGATAAGTAGGTGATAATTTTGGGAATACATTGATGGTGTTTCTCATTTGGATATTGCTCTGTGGGACACCTCTCACATTGGTTGGAATCTGAAAACCATAAATAAACTCTCTAAAAAGTCTACACATTAAATAGAATTAAGTTCTTAAAAATTATTCCATCCTGAAGGTGTTTTGGGAGACAATAAACCTCTTAAATGTTTTGCTTTAAGAAAATCCTTTTAAAGTTTATTTTGTATTCAATACAGTACGTTTCCTGATCAAGAGATTACACAATTAAATAAAGAAATGTTTTTACTTAAAAAAAGAAGAAAGAGAACAAGGCTGGTGAGAGATCCCAATCAATCCATGCTTTTCTTTAAAACCACCGTATTTTTGGGAGTATACGATTTTGAAGAGGTGAACTAAAAAAAAATATTGCATTCTGCAGACCTCCCAAACCACTGCACACATCATTTTTTGTGAAAAAATAAGGCATGCAGAGAGTTTGAGAGGATTGCATAGTGCTCCTGGGGCTGCATTTTTTTTGGGGGGGGGGGACAAGAAAAAATGGCCCTTTTTGCCAAAAAAAGAGCATGCATAGCTTTTAGGAGGCTTGCAGAGTGCTCCTGAGGCCAGGGGGGGGGGAATGAGCAAAGACCAGTCCACATTTCCCTCCTGTTTGCCCTCCCCAGTCCCCAGGAGCATTTTTCAAGCATTCCAAACCTTCTGCACATCCATTTTTGTGAAGGGGTGTGGGGTTTCTGGAGGCCAAAAACCCTGTATTCACAGTATAAGATTCACCCAGATTTTCACCCACTTTTTGGGGGGGAAATGGTGTGTATTATGCTCTGAAAAATATGGTACATTCAAGAACCCAAACTTGGTTAGAACAAAATGTATTTTTAAAGAAACACAGATCTCTTTTTTCTTACCAATCATGGTGGAAATGCTTCCCTCTGAACACTTGACACAGTCATAGCAGCAAACCTGTTTTCCCTCCTCAATCAATTTCCGGTACCCAGGATGGCAGCTTTCTACACAGGTGGCAGAAGGTGGTGTCTAATGAGAATGGCCAGAGGAAGACATTAAAATGGATTAGAATCAAGCTTTGAATCAACCAGTCAGCAGTCACGGTCTTTAAATAAGCCCAACCCCGCCCACCACAGTTTCTTGTAATTTCTAATAATGCAAAATTTGGAATTCCTAGGACCGATTGCTAGAATTAGTCAGAGGAGCATTTAAAATCTGAAATGTCTTTGAACTGCTATTGAAAATTTGAAGACAAATCCAAATCCGGACACCTCTTCACATTACATAAAGGAACTTGAGATGTCCTAAAGAGGATCATGAAAGAGTATGTTTCTCATGACCTTAATGAGCTGTTTTAAATTTGAATAGTAATAAGAAAATCCAAAATAAATTTGTGATGTATGGGAAAGAATGTTGAAACTTGCCGAGCTGACAGCCAAAATATTCCTGTTTAGCATTTGGTATCCTTTTCCAATTATTCCTCTGTTATGTTGCCACTCAAGGGTGGTATCACAATTTTCATTGATTCAGCTGATTCAAACTACAGAGTACTCATCAGTGGGAAAGTCTGTCTATCTGTCGGTCTGTTTATCTATCAATCATCCATCTGTCCGTCTGTCCGTCCGTCCATCCATCCATCCATCCATCCATCCATCCATCCATCCATCCATCCATCCATCCATCCATCCATCCATCCATCCATCCATCCATCCATCCATCCATCTATCTATCTATCTATCTATCTATCTATCTATCTATCTATCTTCTTGTTAGATTGGGTAATGGATAGGCCCAAACAGGGTTAATGGTAACAAAAGCTCTTTATTAAGTACAACAAGTGAGAACAATCCATCGAAGGTTGAGTCTGACAACAGCCCTTTTATAGTGAGCTGTCAGACCCTTCACCCAATAGGATTAAGTGTTATTTTTCATATTTTTTTTTAAAGGAGAAAGGTAAATCATCCATTCAGTGTTACCTTTCAAAAGATGAATCTTCCACTTCACTAGCTCTCAAGAAGCCCCTGAACTCAAAGGGTCCAAAACCCCAGTGATCAGAGCTCCCTTTCCCTACAATCTGAAAGTGTAATGTACATTTTTCCATAATACAAGAGTGTTCTAACAACATTCAGAAGATATCAAATGATCTTGGAACTACTCTAAGATTACTGGTTTAAAATTGTAGAAATTTGAAAAAATATCCCCATGTTTTATTTGGTTTGTTTAACTCACCTTCTTAAATTTGGGGTTCCATACAATGACAGATGTATTTATGGCGAAGTCTTCCTTTTGAGAACTCAGAGGTTCAATATGTCCAACTTGGACCTTCTGAAAGGATCGATTGGGGAAAGTAATCAAGTTGATGATATCGTATGCTGCTGCCAGGTTTCCATTCTCATTGAAAGCTATTTCTTCCCCAACACTATTGTTGAAATGGAGCTTTTTCAGAAATAAACGAAGCTAAAAGATAAGAGAGACAAATGAGAAATTGGTGTCCATAGCAGGCAATACAATATGGGATTCATCAAATGGTGCTCAACCAGTTTTTAATGAACAATCAAACATTTGAGTTGAAAGTATTTTTTAATGTTCCAACGGCATAATTCTGTTTTGCAGGACTATATTCATATTTTTATGTTTAAGTATTACTAATAGATATATTTGTACATATATTTCTTATTTGTACTTCATGATGGATAAAAACAATTGCCAAGAAATATAACACAATAATAGAATAAAAGATTTGGAAGGGAATTTGGATATTTTCATCTCTTCTTGTCCAACTCCCTGCTCCACCGGGAAACCTTGTACCATTTTAGAAAAATAGTTATCCAATCTCTTCTTAAAATCATCCAGTGTTAGCACACCCACAACTTCTGGAAGCAAGTCATTCTACTGATTAATTGTTTTAACTATCAAGAAATTTCTCCTTAGTTCTAAATTGCTTTTCTCCTTGATTATTTTCCATCCATTGCTTCTTGTCCTGCTTTCAAGTGTTTTGGAGTATATCTTGACTCCCTCTTCTTTGTGGCAAGCCCATTATATATAATGGATAACCCAAGAAAATGTATTTATTGGAGTTCTATTCCAGAAAACACGATTAAGAAGTTAAATGATGACCTTGATATATTAAATCAAATTTTCTTCAGGCATGGGACAGAAAATGCCTACACCAAACATATCTCAGAGAAATACAAGTTTTGTCATTCTATCATACCCTTGCCTTTCATTTCATCAATTATTATTATTATTTTGCAAAATTCTTCCTTCTGTCTACTTTGGTGAATTTTTCTTCTGCTACTCAACTGTTGCAAAATTGGAGTCTTTTCTTGGATTTGAGGGTTTTTTGGGCTTGAAGATTGGAAAGGAAGCAGAACATCACTGGGAAAAGATTACTTCCCTATATCTAATAATATCTGTAAATAAAAATCTAAATTTCCACAAGGATTAAGCCTCTACACAACTAAAATTATAAATTTGAAAGACAAAAAGAATAGGTATAAAAAGTGGAATGCGGGGTACCCAATTAAGGCAGAATATCAACAAATAACCCAAGGCTGCAAATATGAAATCAGGAAAACTAAGGCTCAAAATCTTGTGAGAAAAAACCCTTCTTTTAACATGTAAAAAACAAGAAAAAACTCAAGGAAAGAATTGGTCCATCAGTGGGAGAAAATGGCAAGAAGATGGTGAGCATCAGAGAGAAAGAAGAACTGCTTAATTCATTTTTTACATCTGGCTTTACACAAAAGGAAGAAAAAACAATTCAATCTATCAAAAACAGAACTATGAAAAACATATCAGGAATAGAACTTAAAATAGAGAAGAAAATGGTAAGAGAGCACCTGTCCACCCTAGATGAATTCAAATCATGAGAACCAGATGGATTAAATCCCAAGATTCTGAAGGAACTGGCAGACATGATCTCACTGAACTATATCTTTCAAAGATCCTGGAGTACTAGAGAACTACCAGAGAACTGGAAAATAGCTGATGTAGTCCCCATCTTCAAAAATGGGGTAAAAGATAAATCCAGCAAACCTCAGACCTATCAGCCTGACCTGAATACCTGGGAAGATTCTGGAAAAGGTAATCAAGGAATGAATCTGCAAACACACTTTTTATATAGATATTGAATTTTTATGTTTTAAATTGTTAAAAAAATAAAAAAATACAAAATATAAAATAAACAGCCCAAAGCATATATTTCAATAGACATAAATATCATTAAGATCATTTCCAGCATGAGCCGGGAAGCTCGGATGAGTAAATCTCCCATTGACCGACCTAGATTCAATCTCTCATCGTTATCCTGGGACGTGTATATTTGTCTTCATTCATAAAAGTATACTTAGTGAATTTTGTAAACATTAAAATAACTATATTATTATGGCTACATTCCCATTGAAAGGCAACGTAACTCACCTTCCAAGGTTGGACTTTCAGAAAATTCCACTTCTCTTCATTGCCTCTTGTCTTCTGCTTGGCTCTGGATGAATATATAGCATGGAGACCATGTGCTACAGCATACACAGCATTGTAAATACTGTAGTTCTGGCCAGACATCTCCATTTCAAAGACAGTTCCAGGGAGACTCCCCAAATCCTCTTTCCCAGTGCATTTTCTTTGGCCTGGTGCAAGTATACTGCTTATTGGAAATGAACAGATAAATGCGACACTCCAGAACATAGGTAAAAAAGACACTTTAGAGTGATATGGATTTAGGTTCTCCAGGTACTCTTGAAAGCCTGGAACCCTATTTGTGTGTAGGGCAAAAGACAAGCTGCCATTGAAGGAGAATGTGGTGAATTTCTTTGACTCAAAGACAGATGTGACATCCCAGAGAGCACTTATGATCCAAATCCTCTCTATTGGGCACCTGCTACCAATTTCATAGGCTTCAAGAATTATTCGTAAACCTTCTATAGATTCCATGTCCCCATAAACAAGTATTACATTGGTTTTACTATACCACAGGAGACGTCCTATGTTATTTAGATTACTCTTCCGTAAGAAACTGGGGTTATAAGTGATCACTCTTGGAACAAACTGAATTAAAGAAATGCAAATGTCACTCTGGATGAATTTTGGTCTCAGAATTCTGAGAAATCTCTCTCCAGTGGCATCTTCTGGAATGAGAAGATCAATCCAATTCCATCCAAAATATTTCAGGAGCTGAATAATCCCAGCATACTGGAGGTTTTCATTTGGAGTCATCCAAAAGAAAGAAGGGAACTGCTGTTTATCACTCAATGCCAGGTCAAAAGTTCCAAAACTGAGCTGCAGAGTGGGAATAATAATGATGTGCTTTTAGACTAGTTACTGTTTTTGCAGATATGTCAACAAGAAGGAAGGAAGTACATTTCTTTTGCACCTTATTTCAATCAAAAGTCCTGATGTTAAATGTTAAATCTGGGGATCAACCAGTCTTTCCTTATAGCTTTTGCTATAAGCCCTTCATTAGTTTTCCATTCATCACTTTTTAGACCAAGTATTCTTAGTTTTTGATTGTGCTAAGCAAAAATAGAAGGAATGGGTAAAAAAAGAGGAGGCTTATTCTTTAAGGATTTGACAGTATTAATTTCCCATCTTGATACTCAAATAACTTTTTTTCTGTACATTATGAGAGCAACATATCTATTTCTTTACTGATCAATATATTTAAAATTGGTAAGGCATAAAGAACAAGAGAAGAAAATAAAATAACAAGAGGCATGCACAGAAGATGGAAAGACAATATCAGACACATTGCTACCAATAATAGCTAAGGTTGAAACTGAGAAGGAGGAGGAGGAGGAGGAGGAGGAGGAGGAGGAGAAGAAGAATCAAGATAGCAAGAAGGACAGTTAAACAATTTCTTACACACCAAATGAAATGTTTGTGCTTATTAAGAATTACTCCTGTTGCAATATTAATTGATGCATTGCATTTCTGTGACAAAATAAACAAATAAAAATTTGATCTGCTTTTGAGAGATTACTCCCAATTTTCGTCCTCCGATAGTTTTTTTTAACTACCACCTTTTCCTCGTCCTGCTTGAGCATTTATGTGAGCCCAGATCCTTACCTGTGGAATTTTGTAGGCATTTAAGATGTTGGCTATCTGGATGGTGTTCTGGGAAGGAAGATCACCAATGACAGCCATGATATTTTGGTCCTTTCCCTTTCTGTAATTGAAGGGACACCAGCTTTCAAGAAAGAAGAGATCCAAAAGGTTCTGAGAGGCTTTCATTGCCTGAAAACCATTATCATGTATCTTGGAGACCAAGGTGATGTTGGGTAACAGGTCCTCATTCATGTTGATCTCCTGAATGGCAAAACTGAAGGCTAAGACATGCTGTAAATTTTTAGGCAATGGCCTGCAAGAAAAATTTCATTTAGTTCTACAATATTAATGTTTTCCTTCAGCCCTAAAATGATGTATTTGACTGCTTGAATTAGTTCAAGAAGTCCTCAGCTTACAACAGACCATACAAAGTTACAATGGCACTGAAAAAAGTGATTTATGACCATTTCTCACACTTAGAACCATTACAGCATCCCCTTGGTCACCTGATATTTATTTGGGTGCCTGGCAACTGATTCATATTTATGGCTATTGCAGTGTTCTGTGATCATATGATCACATTTTGGAACCTTCTGACAAGCAAATGTAATTGGGAAGCCAGATTCATCTCACAAAATTTACTTATTTGAGAACTGTAGTGATTCACTTAACAAATGTGGCAGGAAAAGTAATGGGGACAAAAGCTTTGATTCTTAAATTTCAGAAGTTAAGAAATTCCAGAAGTGAGGAAGGCATCGAGTGAGGAACTGAATTGGAGGGTCTGAATCTCACTTGAGGATCTGACAGCATTAGTGTATCACATTTTGAGAAGTTTAAAACAGAAGTTTAATGCAATTGCAAGGATTGTTTCATGTATGTAGGGCAACAATTCAACTGGAGGGCAGAAGCTGATGAATTGTGCAATCTATTAATGACAATCCAAATACTTAAGATACACTTGCCAAACTGGTAGGGACAGTTTGCTCATCTCCGTTTCTAAACCAAAGAATCCGAAGAGGTCTCCGTGGTCATGTGGCCAGCATGACTAAATGCCAAAGGTGCACAAAACGCTGTTACCTTCCTACCAAAGGTAGGGCCTATTTTTATACTTGCACTTTTACATGCTTTCAAACTGGTAGGCTGGCAGAAGCTGGGACAAATAATGGGAGCTCACTCCGCTACACAACATTAGGGATTTGAACCGCCGAACTGCTGAATTTTCTGATTGACAAGCTCAGTGTCTTAGTAACTGAGCCTCTGTGTCCCTTATATCTTGAATACAATCCCCTTAAAAAAAAAACCAACCCTTCAAGGGCAGATCATTTTCTTTCAAAGGAGTACTTGCCATCCTCTCAAAGATCCTTCTGGAAATTTCATAAAGTGCAGTAAAGGCAATTCAGAATATACAGTAGATACAAATTCTCCAATGACTACATCACTGAAGTGAGCAGGGAAACTAAGCCGAAAACGAAGTTTCTTACTGCAAATGGGGTTAAAGGTCTTGTTGAAAGAAGCTTGGAGGAGAAAAAAAGAGAGTAGAAACCCATGGCAAAGTATGTTGAATGCCAAGGTAATTTGGCTCCATTCATAAGAGTGCAGCCACATCTTTTTCACAACACTTTGCCTGGGGCAATGAAATAGACTCTCTATTGGTTTTATGCATATCTAAAGTTGTAGATTACAATAATTATCATCTGAGTGATTCATAATGCCACCTACTGAGTCTCCAGGAGTTGTTGCTAATGGTAAACTTAAACTGCACCATCCCCCTAGGTTCTGTGCATGCCCAAAAAACAAGTTTAATTAATTTAGGTAGGTAGGCAATTCCCTTTCCCAAAGCTATTCAAATATTTTTCCAGTTGACGAGATTATGTGACCCATCTCCTCATCAGGGAATAAAGAAATGATCTTGGGATCATAACAGATTTTGAGTCTTGCTTTCTCAATCCAAGGAAAGCAATGCTGATTAAAAGAGCAAGAGATTGCTTAGTACCCAGATAAATTCTCTCTTCTCATCTCACAATCTGCCAATTCAGTTAAATGCATATCTCTTCTGCCCCTCCATTTTGCTGACATGTTTTAAGACATGGTTTTAAGACATGGTTTTAAGACATCTCTCCTTGTCCCGGACCTAATTTTAGACGAGGGGGCAGACCTGGCATGTATTACTGAAACCTGGCTGGGCCCGGAGGGAGGAGTCCCCCTCACTGAAATGTGCCCAGAAGGATTTCAGGTGCTTCATCAGCCACAACCTCAGTAAAGGGGTGGGGGAGTGGCTGTCATCGTCCGAAGGTCTTTAGTTCCTCGTAGGATCCCTTCTCCGGAGCTTGTTGGGTGTGAGTCCCTGTTGATGAAGTTGGACCTTGGTGGTCACAAGGGTTTGTTGCTAATGTATCTACCTCCCAACAGCGTTGCAACAGACCTCCCCTCGCTCCTCGAGTCAGTAGCTGAGCTGACGGTAGAGGTCCCCAGGCTTATGGTTCTGGGGGATTTCAACCTGCTTACACTTGGTGAACGCTTAGACGGGGCGCAGGAGTTCATGGCTTCCATGACAGCCATGGACTTGACCCAAGTAATTCGGGGTCCGACTCATTCAGCTGGTCACACGCTTGACCTCGTATTTCTTTGGGAGCAGTGGATATGTGATCTAGAGTTGAAGGGCATTAAAACCTTGCCATTGTCATGGTCTGATGACTTCCTACTGAGGCTTGACTTTTGGAAACCAATCTCCCACTGTAGGGAGGGGGAACCGATTAGGTGGTTCCGCCCCAGGCGCCTGATGGATCCTATGGGATTTCAGACGGCGCTTGGAGAAATACCTGACACTATCGTCCACAATCCGGTGGAATCCTTAGTAGCTGCTTGGAATACAGTGGCAGCTGGGGCTCTAAACTGGATTGCGCCTTTGCGACCTCTCCAAGGCAGCGGATCCAGGAGGGCTCCTTGGTTTACCGAGGAACTCCAGGAGATGAAGTGCCAAAAGAGATGCCTAGAGCGCCGCTGGAGGGCCAGTAAATCTGAGTCAGACCGAGCACTGAAGAGAGCCTTTATCAGAGCCTATCACGTGGCAATATGGGCGGCAAATGTTCGCATTTTGCCGCCCTTATTGCATCCGCTGAATTGCGCCCAGCCGCCTTGTTTAGAATAACCCGCTCCCTCTTGAAAGGGAGGGATGCGGATGACCCTTTACAAGGAAGAGCTGAGGAATTTGTTCAGTATTTAACAGATAAAGTCGCTCGGATTCGGACAGAGCTGGACTCCAATTGCACGGTACCATACGAGGTACCGGGGGAAGGTATTGAGTATACTTTATGGATTGAGTTTAAACGTGCTTCTCCTGAGGAAGTGGACAAGGCCATGGGAGCTGTGAGTGCCTCCACTTGTATACTGGACCCGTGTCCCTCCTGGCTTGTCTCGACCAGTAGGGAGGTGACACGCGGCTGGATCCGGATGATAGTTAACACCTCTCTCCAGGAGGGAATCTTCCCGCCCCTCCTAAAGGAGGCGGTGGTGAGACCCCTCCTGAAGAAACCGTCTCTGGACCCAGCCATTTTGAGCAACTATCGTCCAGTCTCCAACCTTCCCTTTGTTGGGAAGGTTGTTGAGAAAGTGGTGGCCTCTCAACTCCGATGGTCCTTGGATGAAGCCGATTACCTAGACTCCTTTCAGTCGGGTTTCATGCCTGGTTACAGCACGGAAACTGCTTTGGTCGCGCTGACCAATGATCTCTGGCAGGCCAGGGATAGGGGTTACCCCTCTATCCTTGTGCTCCTTGACCTCTCAGCAGTCTTCGATACCATCGACCATGGTATCCTTCTGCGACGGTTCCGAGAGGTGGGCGTGGGAGTCACTGTCCTTCAGTGGTTCTTCTCCTACCTCTCGGACAGGTCACAGTCAGTGTTGGTCGGAGGGCAGAGATCGACCCCAAGGCCCCTGAATTATGGGGTGCTGCAGGGTTCGGTCCTGTCCCCCCTCCTGTTTAATATCTACATGAAGCCGCTGGGTGAGATCATTCGAGGGCACGGGATAAAATACCACCAATACAAGGATGATACTCAACTGTATCTGTCCGCCCCGTGCCAACTCAGCGAAGCAGTAGAAGTGATGTGCCAGTGCCTGGAGGCTGTTAGGGTCTGGTTGGGAGCAAACAAGTTGGCACTCAATCCAAACAAGACCGAGTGGCTTCTGATGTTCCCTCCCAAAGATTGGCCAATTATTCCATCTCTCAGGCTGGGGGGTGAAATTATACACCCCTCAGAGAGGGTTCACAATTTGGGAGTCCTCCTGGATCCCCAGCTGACTTTAGAACACCATTTGTTGGCTGTGACCAGGTGGACCTTTGCCCAGGTTCGCCTGGTGCACCAATTGCGACCCTACCTGGATCGGGAGGTCCTTCAGACAGTCACTCATGCCCTTGTGACCTCAAGACTGGATTATTGTAACGTGCTCTACATGGGGCTGCCCTTGAAGAGTGTTCAAAGACTTCAGTTAGTCCAGAACGCAGCCGCGCGAGCGATTGTGGGTGCACCCAGGTACACCCACGTCACACCTATCCTCCGCAAGCTGCACTGGCTACCCATTGGTCTCCAGATCCACTTCAAGGTGCTGGTCGCTACCTATAAAGCCCTACATGGCATCGGACCTGGGTACCTGAGAGACCGCCTCCTGCCCATAGACCGATTAGATCTCACAGGTTAAGTCTCCTCCGGATTCCATCCGCCAGCCAATGTCGGCTGGCGACTCCCTGGGGGAGAGCCTTCTCTGTTGCAGCTCCAGCCCTCTGGAATGACCTCCCCATGGAGATCCGTACCCTTACTACCCTCCCAGCCTTCCGCAAAGCCACCAAGTCCTGGCTGCTCCAGCAGGCCGGGGGGCTTGTGAAACATCCAGCCCCATGGAAACTGTGAATGTTGCCGTTTTTTTAAAGTGTTGTCTTTTGTCTAGTTATTTCCCCTTCCCTTGTCTATTGTGAACTGCCCGGAGTCCTTTGGGAGTGGGCGGCATACAAGACAAATAAATAATAATAATAATAATGTTACATGTTGTACCAGTGCCCCCTCCATAACTATAATCACATGCCTTCATGATTAAGATCCAGTCACACTCACTTCTCTTATGATAAAACATTTGAGAGTTTGGTAATGGACTACCGTATTTTTTGGAGTATAAGTCACACCGGAATATAAGACACACCAAGGTTTTGAAGAGGCAAATAAAAAAAAGTTTTTGCACTCTGCAAACCTCCCAAAAACGGCCCACATTTTGCAAAAGTGGGCCCGTTTTTTTTAAAAAATAAGGGCATGAATAGCCCTTAAGGAGGCTTGTAGAATGCTCAGGGGGGGGGAGGGCATTACCAAGCAAAAATAGGCCCATTTTTTCATGAAAACGGGTCTTTGTTTTTTGTCAAAAAAAAGGGGCATGGATAGACTTTAGGAGGCTTATAGAGTGCTCTTGGGGCTGGTGGCTGGGCAAAATTGAGCAAAAAACTGCCAGTTTTTCACTCATTTCTGCCTTCCCCAGTCTCCAGGAGCTTTTTGAAAGCCTTCTACAGGCTCTGCATGGCCATTTTGGTGAAGGGGTGGAGTTTTGAGAGGGAAAAATGCTGTATTCAGTGTATAAGACGCACCCAGATTTTCAGCCTCTTTTTTGAGGGAAAATGATGTGTTTTATATTCTGAAAAATATGGTATATGGTTTCATGCCTTCCCCCTACATTTGACTCATTACAACTTGCCTATCAGAAGTACCGCTCTATAGATGATTCACTTTTGTGTATGCTTCATGTTAGCTTGGTGCACCTGGAGGAGAAGAATACTCATGTGCGAATGCTGTTTGTTGGTTTTAGCTCAGCACTCAACACAATCATTCCTCAGCATTTGGTGAACAAACTGGGCCTATTAGGTTTTGATACTCCTTTATCAGTGGTGGGATTTTTTTACTACTGCTTCTGTGTGCATGGCTTGGTGGGTGTTAGGAATATAATCTAACGGTTGGGTTTGGCAATATATAAATCATATAGCAATGCTGTACCTGTTTCTTTAAATCATACTGTAAAGTGTGATTGGTTGCTGTTTTCCTCAATCGGCCATAAGAGGGAGCCAGAATGACTGTTAGCTCTCTGTTTGTTAGGTGCTGGTCTGATCTGATCTGAGTGTTTTGGATGCTGGCTGTTAGAAAGTGCTGTGAGCTATTGTAAATTTTGCAACTGCCAGCAAACTTTGGGTACCTCTCAACAAGCCTATCTATGATAACCCAGTTGGATGGCACAAACTATGTTTCCTGGTTTATGAAATGCAGTCTACTCCTGCGTAGGGAAGGTTTATGGGTTGCTCTACAGAATCCACCGGATGTAACTGCTTGGAATCCAGATAACGATGATGATGCCAAGATGATAGCAGATTTTCAGCGATGCAATGAATGGGCGTTGTGTATTATTGGTCTAACACTGAACGACCAACAATTAATACATATTCATGGAGAAAATTCTGCTGCAAGATGTTGGGAGAATTTGAAGAGGATTTATGTACGTGACACTGTAGGTGCACAGATACATCTTACATGCAAACTGTTTAGGGCACGTCTTCTGAAAGGTGGAGATATGTTAGCTCATTTAACATTTATGAAAGGGGTTTTCCAAGAGCTACATGAAAAAGAACTGATTTTTTTCTGAGCTACAGCCAGTTTATATCATACTCTCCTCACTGGATGAGAGTTATGATGTTTTTGTATCTTCTCTTGAAGTCCTAACCCGAAATGAACTAACATTGACTGACATTACTGCATGACTGTTGGAAGAGTTAAGAAGAAGGATGGAGAGGGAACAACTGAGAGAGAAACCATCACAACATGAGGAGTCACCTTCTACTGCCTATACTGTTCAAAAATGTTTTTCTTGTGGAGCCAAGGGACATATCTCTAGATTCTGTAAAAAGGCAAAACAACAGAATGCCGGAAGAGCTAGAAAAAATGCAAATGTCAACTTAGCTATGTCTACTTTGGCTATGTCTAGCAATGCACCAGTAAACCATGATTTGTGAGTTGTTGGTAGTGGAGCATCACAGTGCATTGCTAGAGACAGAAAAAGGTTTGTAAAAATGACCACAAGCAAGGAACGTGTATTTTTGGCAAATGGATGGAAGGTGAGGGCATCTGGTGAAGGTAATGCATGTTCTTCATTCCTAAATGAGCAGTTACCAATGTCATATGTACCTAACCTGAAATTCAATTTACTATCAGTTAGGGCTCTGGTTAACATTGGCTACGTCGTAACCTTTAGGGGAGATATCTGTATCATTGAAAAGGAGGATATCAGGGTTATTGCTACTTTAAAAAACAGTTTGTATTTTATACCGGATGGCCAGATGGCTAAAACAGCTTATCATAATGTTAAACCCCGTGACGAATGCATACATTTACTATATAGACGCATGGGGCACATTCATTTCAAGATGCTGCAACAAACTGTAAAGTTAGCAGAAGGAGTAAAACTAAAACTATGCAGAAAATATATAAACTGCAATGTTTGCAAACAGGAGAAAAACAAAGTAACTCCAGCAAACAGTGGTCATAGCAGGGGAAGGATACTGAAAAAGCTCAATTTCTTCCCAACCAGCTGGGATTTGAGAGGCTGAGAATAGATGGGGGTGGAGCTAGTCAGTAGTATTTACCGGTTCTCCAAACTACTCAAAATTTCCAATATTGGTTCTCCAGAACTGGCAAGGACCTGCTGAATACCACCTCTGCCCTTTATGTAACTAGATACTTGATTTCCTTCTTGATAGCCCCCAGTTTATGCCAGTTGGAAGAAAAGTTTCCATCTCCATCTCCTTGAGTACAGATTCCCCGCAGGGCTTTGTCTTAAGTCCATTACTGTTCACCTTGATGACTGGTGTGCCATATCTAATACAAATCATATTGTGAAGTATGCGCACGACACGGCAGTGGTGTGTCTTATCTGGGAGGACAATGAAGATGCTTGTAGGGAAGAGGTGAAGACTCTGGTGGTTTGGTGCAATAAAAGTAATCTGGTCCTAAATGTTAATAAAACAAAGGAGATCATTGCAGATTATAGAAAGAACCAGCATTTCATACTCCACTCAGAATCAAGGATGCAGACAACAAAGACTTTTACAGGCAGGCAACACCCATCATGAAATTGTTTCCCCTGGAAGACCTTAACACAGATAACACCTCTCCATCTGACCTCTGGAAATTGTTTCTGCTTTTTTATTGGCTTTAACTCTTCTTTTACTTCTTGGGAATGCCTTTTTTTGCAATTGTAATACCTATAATTATATAACAATAAATGTTGTATTCCTAGCTAAGGCACCACAAGCCGGAATTGCAAGGCAATGAGATGCATATTCGCAAAGAACATGGCGGTGATGGCAGCAGCTTTTTTGGTGACCTCTGGTATTTCTTGGTGGCCTGCGGACAGCCATCACCTCTTTGAGAGCCGCTTTGTGGCTGTGGACCAGCCGTCACAGAAGGTAAGCAGCCCAAACAAAGAGGCAGTGATGGAGGAGGAAGCAGGGCTAGGGCCAGGGCCACTAAAGGAGGGGAAACAAGGGTGACTGTCGAAGGGAAGGTGGGGTTAGATGGTAGAAATTCCCCCCCAAAATCCTACCTTTTCCATCTTCATCCTCTGTTTTCTCAACAAACTCCCCTTTGGGAAGGGTAGTTGGATACCTCTCACCTCCTCTAAACAATGGTCTTTCACTTAATAATGACAAGATAAATACTAAGTATATCTTCAAATTTACAGAAACATATCATGCTTAACAATAGAGTACTGTATGTATAGATTACATCCCATTTATTCACTAAGGGATTCATTGAATAGTAATGTTGCATCTACTAGTATTGCTTGCAAAATGAAACACTTTTTGCCTATTCACATTATCAGTTATTACAAATTTTCCCTCTTTTTTCCCCCTTGTATCTTTTCTCTCCTCCCCTTATTTGTATACCAGCCATTTCCCTTGTTTGTTTGCAAAATCAAAGTTTTAGTTTGTTTTGTGTAATTAACATTTATAAATAATTGTTGTGGTGGAAACTTAATTTGTTGAAAAATAATTTCTTCTCTAGAACCTTCTTTAATTGTTCTTTTCTTTTTTTCTCATCTAAGACAGCTTGAGGTTTATCTAGATTTTTTTTTAAGTTCATTGATATGTTTTATAAGATATCTTTTCATGAAAAAAATATCTTCCTTAAATCCATTTACTATCTGTTCATTTGTGTCATTTAGCATAACAGTTCAAGGTTGGAATTTTGTTTAGGATTTTAAATATCTTTGCAAAGAATTTTAATTCCTGTTTCCATCTTTCATATCTTTTCAGATGTCACATTGCTTCTTGTCCCTTCTAACAGCTCACTGAAATCTTTTGTTAATTTTTTTTAAACTTTTCATGGTTTTTGCTTCTTTTCAGTTCTTAGAAAATGATACTGTTTGCATAAATACTTTTATTTTATGCATAAAATAAATGTCTTTGCTAAGGATTAAGAAAAGATTATTGTATAAGTTGAAGGGGATGTTATCAACAGGAATGATTTGTCTAAATTAATAAAATTTTATAAATAATTGGAAATGAAAAGATCTTGTACATTTCAGATACAAATCAATGTGAAAGATGCCCTGTTGTTGTTCAGTTGCTAAGTCAGGTCTGGTACTCCCATCTCTTTAAAAACTTGCCAGAGTTTTTTGTGGTCCACCTGTAAGAATAGGGATGAAATCGTAGTTATTTGAGTAAAGTGGTTGAGGATATTTGAGGAACCTGATAGACTCCATTTTGAATAAAGGAATATTTATTCTGCTTAGACTGGAATAAAACTGTTCCTGTGTTGCTGATAGTCTGGGTCACTTCGACCTAGCCATGAATAGGAAAGTCACGAAAGCTAGCCGGCCACTGCTGCCACCCACCCGCTTTCAGCCACATGGCATATGCCAGCTCATGAAACCTAGCCCGCCACTGCCCACCCACTTTTGGCACCATCGCCGACCATCACTATTCAGCCAGGCTGCATACAGCAGCTCGTGGCTTTTGTAAGGGAAGGCCTAGATGGCCTGCCCTCATGAAAGCCATGAGCTGGCGTGAGCTACCCACCCGATGCCCCCCTCGCACTTGGTTGCTTACCTAAGGGATGCAACAAGCTGCTGCAAGGCGAATCGAAGCAAAGGGAGGACCAATCAGCAAGCATAATGTGAAAGCTGCTTGGGAAAGAGAAAGACTCTGGCGCCAGGCTTTTAAATCAGTTCGCCTCCAGCCCGCTCACTGATTGGACTCCAGCCAATCAGTGAGCAGCGGGCTGGGCTAGTTTAGTGTGGATGGGTGGGGAAGCAAGTGAGCTGCGATGGGACGGCTAGGGTGAGTGAGCAACCAGGCTGTGGCACCCGTGACTTCCGGGTTCACCAGTTGGACCTCCTCTCACTGGATTGGTAAATTTCACCACCCAGTTCTCCCGAGCTGATGCGAACTGGCAGAAACCCACCACTGCTACAATGGCACCCTGTATATTCTCACTCCATACAAAATGGTGCCAGGATTTCAAAATTGTATTAAATTAACAAATCCCCTTAAGTCTAGACTGTTAGAGTGTGTGAGAGTTTATGACTGTCAGAGACATGCTAATAAGGTCAGTCAATGAATAGAAATGGCAACTGGGTCAGCCAATGAGGGCTCTTTGGAAACTGAAACAGTATTTGCTGTCTGAGCCATAAAGAGGCAGCAAGGAGCCCTCAGTTGTTCTGTACTAAAGCTCTGAAACTGTGCTGAGCTCTAAACTAGTCTGCTGCTCTGAACTGAAACTGAAACTGTTCTCTCCTCTGCCTATGTTTGCTTGTATATACTACCACATTGGAAAACCTGCTTTTGATATTGTATATTGACGTGTTATGTTATATATAAAAAGAAATTAATGAATCCTTCTGAATCAGTTACCTGTTTGTGTTTTCAGGATGTGATTCCTGCTTCAAACTCTGACATAGACTTTATTTTCTCCCTGAATTATGCGTGGTACGACTAAAGCGTGCCCGATTAAACCGTGTCACTGACGTTATCAACAGGGCGACAACAGCGAGCGCGGAGAGGGAAGGGCGCTTTAAATAGCGCTTTGAAAGCAAGCCGACTCAAGTTAAGGTAAGGGTTAGGTTTAGGGGGGTTAGGTTTAGGTTTAGGGGTTAATTTTTAGGTTTAGCGTTTAGAGCGTGCTTCTGTCTCCACGCTGTTGTCGCCCTGTGATGACGTCAGCTATGTGGTTTCGTCAAGCGCCCTTTAGTCGAACACGGTTTTGTGGTGGAACCGAATTATGGACATCAACATTCTCCTACTCAAGGATCACAGACTGCACATGCAGAAAAGAAAAATTAATAACAATAATAAAAATAAATAAAAATGAAATGTAGATAGTTGTGAGGAAAGGAAAATTATTTATTTCCAATCAAAGAGGTTGCCTATAGGGACAGTTGCAGAGAAAGTGGATACAAAAAGGGAGTTTATCCTGGGTGCGCAAGTGTGTTTGTGCTGATTCTAGGGTGACACTTGAGGGACGTGGCCGCCTATATATGTTGACCCACTTTGTTTAAATCAAGTGTTATGGATTGGGTCTCTTCCTTTCAACTGTGAGCATTATAATTATGTTTGCATGTTAATTGAGTTGTGTGTGTTTGCTTTTGTGTCAAATTTATAATTTGAAATCAGTGTTTAATTAATTATGTTATGTTTTCTGCGAACTTAAAGGATCTTTGAGACTGTTAACCAAGAACCTGTCTTGGAATGTGGGGCTAGTTAACATCTGAATCCCTATAAATTATTTTCTAACAGTTATAATATTTATGAGTTCTTCCCACAATGGAGATGTTTGCATCAAGACTGAGCGACAACTATGTATTCTAACTGGCTGAGGTGGGTTGCTGCAGGTTCGGCTCGGATCTGGCGAACTGGTAGTATTGGTGGCAGGAGGCTCTGCCCACCCACCCAGAAACTTCTACGTATCCACAGAAGCATTGTGCGCAACTGCGTATGTGTGATCTCACTCAAACCTGTAGTTAAAATATTGGCAACCCCACACCTGAATGAGTAAATATGTCTCTGTTGTCCTTATTAACTGGGATTTGTTCTTCAGCTTGAATCTTGGTCATTCCTATATGATACCCACTGGTTGCACAATTTGCAATCTTAGCACTGGATGGAGTGTTACACCGCCCCAGATTGATCCAACCTGGAGGTCCTTCAAATAACTGCTGCTAAATGAGCAGATGGCAGCTCTGGCTAGGAGATCCTTTGTACAACTTATTTCTGCATTGGTAGGCCCTGATCATAGCTACTCATGCCCAAGTCACCTCCATATTGGACTACTGCAATGCTTTCCACATGGGGCTGCCCTTGAATGTGGAAGCTTCACCTGGTACAGAATGCAACAGCACTTGCACTGCTAAAACAGCCCATGCTATACTTCTGCTCTGTGAGCTGCATTGATTTAAATTCAAGGTGCTGGTTTTGATTTATAAAGCCCTTCATGAGACAGGGCCAGGCTATTTTATGGACTCCGTCTCCCTGATTACATCAGGTCACCTCATCAGATCTGCCAGAGAATACATCCTGTAGTGACTGTTATATAAGGACATGCATTCAGTGGTTTCCATGGAATTGATCTTCTCTGTTAGTGTTACCATGCTTATGGAACGTTCTTTGTCCTTAAAATTAGATGACCCATCTGGTTTTATTCCTGAAGGCCCTCAAGAACTGATTATATTGTCAAACCTGGGGCTCCCAGAGAATGGGAGACATGTTTAGATGGCTTTATTGCTGATAAGACTGTTTTCAATCCCTCTTCGCCTAGAACTTGTAGCTATGTTTTTATATTTATATTTTATATAAGAGCCAAGGTGGCGCAGTGGTTAAATGCAGCACTGCAGGCTGACTGCTAGATCAGCAGTTCAGCGGTTCAAATCTCACCGGCTCAGGGTTGACTCAGCCTTCCATCCTTCCGAGGTGGGTAAAATGAGGACCCGGATTGTTGTTGGGGGCAATATGCTGACTCTGTAAACCGCTTAGAGAGGGCTGAAAGCCCTATGAAGCAGTATATAAGTCTACTGTTATTGCTATTGTTATTGCTATTGCTATATTTACCATTCATATAATTTTTACATATTTGTATATCAGTTGTTTTTATTTGTGGTTTTAATCTTTTTGTTGTGTATTACTGAGGACTGCCTCCCATATGGGGTGGGTGGGTTTATAAATTTGATAAACAAATAAATAAACAAAATAAGGGATAAGATGGCAAAGAAAATGATCCTAAAATTGCATAAATATTGCAAGCTGAAGTAACATCACTAATAATGAACCATAATTTTGTTGAAATTCCTGGGCAGAAAATGTTTCCACAAATACAGAAGTAATTTGGTTGGCTCAACTTTTCATCTTGTATAGCAGAGGATAACATTCAAGAGCTGCAGTAGTGCAGTGGTTAAAGTCCAGTACTGCAGGCTACTTCTCTTGATCACTGGCTGCTAGCTGTTTGGCACTTTGGGTCTCACCAGGCTCAAGGTTGACTCAGCCTTCCATCCTTCTGAGGTGTGTAAAATGAGGACCCAGAGTGTTGGGGGCAATAGGCTGACTCTGTAAACTGCTGTGAGAGGACTGTAAAGCACTGCGAAGCAGTAGATAAGTCTAAGAGCTACTGCTATTACTCTTGCAGTTTCCAAAGTTTTGAATATGATCCCCGTCCCATAAATTTAAAATACCATATTAAAAAGAAAATGTGTTGGAAAGAGGGTACCAATAAATATGTGAAGATAAAGATCCCCCACACATGCATGCTAGTTGTTTCCAGCTCTAGGGGCTGTGCTCATCTCTGTTTCCAAGGCAAAGAACCAGCGTTGTCTGTAGACTCCATGGCCATGTGACTCATGTAGGCGTATGGCGGTACTCAGAGCACTGTTACCTTCCTACCAAAGTGGTCCCTATTTTTCTACTTGCACTTTTTAGGTCCTTTCGAACTGCTAGGTTGACAGGAGCTGGGACAAGTAATGGGAACTCACTCCATTATGCAGTGCTAGGAATTCAAACCCCTGAACTGTTGACCTTCTGATCTATAAGCTATGTGTTTAGCCACTGAGTTATTGTGTCCCCCTAAATACATGACTATAAATCATATTAGCATTTTATTGTAATTAAAGTAACTAGATTCTAAATATTAATAAAACAAAGAGATCATTGTAGATTTTAAAAAGAACCGGCATTGTCATATTCCACTCAGTATCAAGAATGCAGCTCTAAAGGTGATCAATAGCATTAAGTATCTGGGAGGGGCAGACAATTAACAATCTGAATTGGTCTCTCCACATGTCATCCTTAGTGAAGCAAACCAGCACCTGCATTTCCTGTGTCAGACGAGGAGAGCACATCTTTCTCCTTCGGTCCTGGTCACTTTTTCCAGAGGGATGATTGAGATCATTTTAACAAACAATCTCTTCATCACTGTTTGGTTTGGTGGTAGTGCCTCAGTCAGAAAGTCCATATAGAGAGTGGTAAGGACAGCCAGGAAGGCTATAGGAAGGCCGCTTCCTGTTATTCAGGATACTGCTTATAAGTGTTATGTGCTTAAAGCATTGTTAGAGACCCCACACACTCACTTTATGGTCTGTTTATGTTGCTCCCCTCTGGGAGGAGGTTTTGAAGTATTTCTACCAGGACTACCTGATTCTGTAACAGCTTTGTTCCCTATGTCATCTGTCTGTTAAACTCACAAGATTTGTTTTTCTCACCATGTACATTTATAAATCCAAACTAGACTGTGTTATTTCTCTGTGTCATATATGTGGGTCTATGGGCATATGCTCATTTATTTATTTAGTTATTTATTTCTCATGTTTATGTAGTGTATTTTGGAGGAGATGACCCTTTGAGACTGTATGCAATGAAATTTCATTTAAATGTATGCCGATTAGTGTACATTTAAAGTGACAATAAAATTATTCTAAGTTTAAGTCTAAGTCTAAATATAAATGAGATAAAATCTTACACAATAAACAAGATCAGTTCTGGAAAACCCAAGCAATTTATTTCTGAACAAAGAAGTCTTCATCTAGAAAAAATTGTGCACATTTTTTTCTCCTTGATATTGTGTACATGTGAAGTTTCTTACATTAAGAACCCAGAGGGCACAGTTAGAGCAAATTTGCCTTTAAACTCTGCCCAAAGCCTTGACTTCAATCCTGAAGGCACTCAAGATTGACTCAGCCTTCCATACATCCAAGAATGGAAGGATGGACCCAGATTTTGGGAGCAGTATGAAAATAATGCTTACATAGTAAACCACCCAGACAATGCTGTAAAGCACTATGGGGCAGTATACACATCTAAATGTTATTGCTATTAAAAAATGGGAGAAGACAACTATTCCTGAATGAAATTCTTTGGCCGGTTATTGTCATGTTCTTTTTATAGCATCATAGAATTCAGCCATCATTCATGTTGCTCTTGAAATCACACCATTCTTTTTCCTAACTAGCTGCTCTCTCGTATTCAGCTCTGGCCTCAGTATGATAATGTAGCACTTGGGCAGGAAAATGCGACTGATGTTCCCACCAGTTTTTTGCTGTTTTGATATTATAATTTTTGCACAAATTCCAATGGATCATTTGTGCTACTGAATTGTGCCGCAATTTATAATCAGTCTACGCGATTTTTTTACAGCAGCTGAGTATGTGATCAACAGTTTCATCAGCTTCTTTGCAAAGTCTGCATTTGGCATCATCAGAGGATTTTTCGATTTTGGCCTTAATGGCATTTGTGCGGATAGCTTGTTCTTGCGCAGCCAGGATTAGTGACTCTGTTTCTTTCTTTAATGTACCTGTTGTTAACCATAACCAAGTTTGTTCACTGTCCACTTTATCTTTTATTTTTTCCAGAAATTGGCCATGCAGTGCTTTGTTCTGCCAACTCTCCATTCTTGATTTTATCACATCTTTTCTGTATTCTTGTTTCGTCTGTTGGGCCTTCAGTAGATTTTTGTTCTTTACTTCGATTAATAGATGTTCTTGATTTTCTTTTAAATAATCAGCCAGTGCATGTTTTTCTTCTTCAACTGTTTGCTTCACTTGTAATAATCCTCTGCCACCTGATTTTCGGGGCAGATATAGTCTATCAGTATCACCACGTGGATGTAAACTGTAGTGCATTGTCATTAGTTTCCTGGTTTTTCGGTCCAAAAGGTCCAAATCAGCTTGTGTCCAGTTAACTATACCAGCTGTGTATCTTATAACTGGTATTGCCCAGGTATTTATGGCCTTGATTGTATTTCCACCATTCAATTTAGATTTTAAAATTTTCCTAACTCTGTTGGTGTACTCTCGCCTGACAATCGTTTTTACTTCTCCATGCTTGATGTTATCCAACTGCAGAATGCCTAAGTATTTGTAGGCTTCATTTTCTTTGCATTTAATTAATTGGCCATTGGGCATTTCAATTCCCTCACATGCAGTGATTTTGCCCCCTTTTATGGATACAGTGGCGCATTTTTCCATGCCAAACTGCATTGAAATATCGGTGCTGAATACTCGGACTGTGTTTATCAATGATTGGATTTCTATTTCTGACTTTCCATAGAGTTTCAAATCATCCATATATAGTAAATGTGAAATTTTTTCAGCTTCTTTGGCTGTTTGGTAGCCTAATTTCATTTTTTTTAAGATTACTGATATTGGGATCATTGCGATGATGAAGAGAAGAGGTGAAAGTGAATCACCCTGGAAAATTCCTCTCTTGATATTAACCATTCCGTAGATCTCATTCCCCACTGCCAACTCAGTTCTCCATTGTTTCATCGCCTTTTCAGTAAAGGATGTAATATTTTTGCTAATGCCAGTTGTTTCTAAGCATTTTATGATCCAACTATGTGGCAGTGAGTCAAATGCCTTTTTGTAATCAATCCAGGCCATATTCAAGTTTGTTTTTCTGTTCTTACAATTTTCTAATATCATTTTATCAATTAGAAGCTGATCTTTTGTGCCCCTGCTCCTTCTTTTGTTGCCTTTTTGCTCTACTGGCAAGATGTTGTTTGTTTCCAAATAATCCATCGTGTTATCTGCAATAATGCCTGTGAGTAATTTGAAGGTTGTTGGCAAGCATGTTATTGGTCTGTAGTTTTCAGGTGTTGTTCCTTTAGTTGCATCTTTCTGAATCAAGTATGTTTTTCCAGTTGTCAACCATTCATCAATTTGGCCCTTTTGTAAACTTTCATTCAGTTGCCTGGCCAATATTGCATGTAAACTGGTCAGATATTTGAGCCAGAAACCATGTAATTGGTCCTTTCCAGGTGATGTCCAATTCTTTACCTTTTTAACTCGATTTTTGACCATCTCAGTTGTTATTTCTAATACTTGCATTTGTTTGTTGCCAATGCTTTTCTCAAAGTCATGTATCCACTTTGCTTCCTTGTTGTAGTCCTTTGCATTTTCCCACAATTCTTTCCAGAATTCAACTGTGGCCTGTTTTTCTGGTTTTTCACTTTTGGTGTCACCATTTACATTAAGACTTTGATAAAAACGCCGTTGGTCTGATCGAAATTGCTGATTTTGTTTATATTGGATGATTCGTGCCTCATATCTTTCAATTTTTCTAGCTGTTGCTGTTATCTGCTGTTTTACAATCTCTACAGCTTCATTGATGTTTCTTGTATCCAATCTATATCTCCTGATTAGCCGATCTATGATTTTGTTGTTTTTAAGCAGTTGCTCATGCATGTTCTTTAAGTTACTAGCATCTGCCCTTAATTTTTTGATTTTTTGTTCTAAACGGATTTTCCACTTTGGTTTTGATGCTTTTTCTGTTGTGTGACTAGGTACTTTAATTTGAATGCCTAGTTCATTAGTGACTATTACAGCTGCGCTGTACATTAACTGGTTTGTTTCCAAGATGGATCCCGGTTCAATTGTTGAAAACACTGCATTAACCATTTTCATGATAGGGGCCAAAATTTTCTTAGGCACAGTTTTTAGTGGTGGTAAACGTTATTATTATTATTATTATTATTATTATTATTATTATTATTATTATTATTATTATTATTATTATTATTATACAATTGTATCACAGCGGCCAGTTGTTTCGCCGGATTTGGCATTGGTTACTAGTCGGGCCCCACCCAGGGGCCTAGGACGTCATAACGTATTTTCGTAATATGCGTGCAGATCCAAGCAATGCGGCTTTTTGCATTTGACTGATGGTGATTTTGTCAATTTTTAACTGTTTTAAATGTAATTCCAGTGCTTTTGGAAGAGCACCCAGTGTGCCAATTACCACTGGAATTACCACTGCTGGTTTGTGCCATAGTCGTTGAATTTCGATTTTTAAGTCCTGGTATCTTGCGATTTTTTCATGTTCCTTCTCGGCGACCCTGCTATCACCTGGTATTGCAATGTCTATGATTGTGACCTTATTTTTCTCAACCAGTGTGATGTCTGGTGTATTATGCGCCAGTATTTTGTCGGTTTGTATACGGAAATCCCACAAGATCTTGACCATCTTATTTTCTGTGACTTTTTCAGGCTGATGTTCCCACCAGTTTGTTGCTGTTTTAATATTATAATTTTTGCACAAATTCCAATGGATCATTTGTGCTACTGAATTGTGCCGCAATTTATAATCAGTCTGCGCGATTTTTTTACAGCAGCTGAGTATGTGATCAACAGTTTAATTATTATTATTATTATTATTATTATTATTATTATTATTATTATTATTACTATTTTAATAATAATTATAGTCAAATGAAAATGGATATATGATGATGGTGACATGTATGAATATTTGAGTTAAAATGCTCGACTTAACATGAACTATGTTTCTTGACTGTGAAAGAGATGCGCAAAAGTCTATTTGTAACCAACTGATACACTTTCTATAGCATATAAAGAAGGATGTTGTATTTGTTTTAAATTAAAAATTAAAAAACTTTATTAAAAAAAGTTGTGTACCTTTTTTTCTCCTTGTTATTGTGTATTTGTGAAGTTTCTTACATTAAGAACCCAGAGGGCATAGTAAGAGCAAATTTGCCTTTAAACTTTGCCCAAAGCCTTGGCTTCAATCCTGAGGGCACTCAAGGTTGACTCAGGCTTCCATCCTTCCAAGATTGGAAGGATGGACCCAGATTTTGGGAGCAGTATGAAAATAATGTTTACATAGTAAACTATCCAGACGATGCTATAAAGCACTATGGGGCAGTATACACATCTAAATGTTATTGCTATTAAAAATGGGAGAAGAAAACTATTCCTGAATGAAATTCTTTGGCCAATTATTTTCATGTTCTTTTTATAGCATCATAGAATTCAGCCATCATTCATGTTGCTCTTGAAATCACACCATTCTTTTTCCTAACTAGCTGCTCTCTCGTATTCAGCTCTGGCCTCAGTATGATAATGTAGCACTTGGGCAGGAAAATGCAACCTAGTAAACCACCACTTGAAGCCAAGATAGAGAAGACTTCCACAGCCACCATGGATTTCCCCTTGGTGCTCAAGTACGTGGGCACAAAGGACACCCAAACACTGCAGAAGACCAGCATGCTGAAGGTGATGAGCTTGGCTTCATTGAAAGTGTCGGGCAACTTCCGGGCAAAGAAGGCCACTGTGAAGCTGATGAGGGCCAGAAGCCACATGTAGCCCAGCACAAGGTAAAACATGATCTCCGAGCCTTCGTTGCATTGCACTAAGATCTCATCCAGTTGGGAATGCATGTCCAACTCTGGGAAAGGAGGAAAAATGGTCCACCAGACAGCACAGATGCTTGTTTGAATAAGGGAGCAAAAAACAATGACTGAGACGGACAGCCTTTTCCCCACCCACCACCTCATGCGGTTCCCTGGCTTTGTGGCCATGAAGGCCAGAACCACAGTGATGGTTTTGGCTAACACACAAGACACTGCAATGGAGAAGACAACTCCAAAAACTGCTTGCCGGAGCAGACATGTGACTTTCCCTGGACATCCGAGGAAGAGGAAGGAGCAAAGAAAACACAGCAGGAGCGAGACAAGCAGGGTGCAGGTGATATCCCAATTGTTGGCTTTGACGATGGGAGTGTTCTGGTGGAAGATGAATGTCCCCATCACCAAAATTGTGATGACAGCAAAAGAAACAGCAAAGCCAGTCAGGACTTCTCCCAGGACTTCTTTGTAGGATAAGTAGGTGATAATTTTGGGAATACATTGATGGTGTTTCTCATTTGGAAATTGCTCTCTGGGGCACCTCTCACATTGGTTGGAATCTGAAAACCATAAATAAACTCTCTAAAAAGTCTATGCATTAAATAGAATTAAGTTCTTAAAAATTATTCCATCCTGAAGGTGTTTTGGGAGACAATAAACCTCTTAAATGTTTTGCTTTAAGAAAATCCTTTTAAAGTTTATTTTGTATTCAATACAGTACATTTCCTGATCAAGAGATTACACAATTAAATAAAGAAATGTTTTTACTTTTAAAAAAGAAGAAAGAGAACAAGGCTGGTGAGAGATCCCAATCAATCCATGCTTTTCTTTAAAACCACCATATTTTTGGGAGTATACGATTTTGAAGAGGTGAACTAAAAAAATATATTGCATTCTGCAGCCCTCCCAAACCACTGCACACCTCATTTTTTGTGAAAAAATAAGGCATGCAGAGAGTTTGAGAGGATTGCATAGTGCTCCTGGGGCTGCATTTTTTTTTGGGGGGGGGGCAAAAACAAGAAAAAAATGACCCTTTTTGCCAAAAAAGGAGCATGCATAGCTTTTAGGAGGCTTGCAGAGTGCTCCTGGGGCCTGGGGGGGGGGGGGAAATGAGCAAAGACCAGTCCACATTTCCCTCCTGTTTGCCCTCCCCAGTCCCCAGGAGCATTTTGCAAGCCTCCCAAATGCTCTGCACATCCATTTTTGTGAAGGGGCGTGGGGTTTCTGGAGGCCAAAAACCCTGTATTCACAGTATAAGATGCACCCAGATTTTCACCCACCTTTTGGGGGGGAAATGGTGTGTATTATGCTCTGAAAAATATGGTATATTCAAGAACCCAAACTTGGTTAAAACAAAATGTATTTTTAAAGAAACACAGATCTCTTTTTTCTTACCAATCATGGTGGAAATGCTTCCCTCTGAACACTTGACACAGTCATAGCAGCAAACCTGTTTTCCCTCCTCAATCAATTTCCTGTACCCAGGATGGCAGCTTTCTACACAGGTGGCAGAAGGTGGTGTCTAATGAGAATGGCCAGAGGAAGACATTAAAATGGATTAGAATCAAGCTTTGAATCAATCAGTCAGCAATCACAGTCTTTAAATAAATCTAACCCCGCCCACCACAGTTTCTTGTAATTTCTAATAATGCAAAATTTGGAATTCCTAGGACCAATTGCTAGACTTAGTCAGAGGAGCATTTAAAATCTGAAAAGTCTTTGAACTGCTATTGAAAATTTGAAGACAGATCCAAATCCGGACATCTCTTCACATTACATAAAGAAACTTGAGATGTCCTAAAGAGGACCATTAAAGAGTATGTTTCTCATGACCTTAATGAGCTGTTTTAAATTTGAATAGTAATAAGAAAATCCAAAATAAATTTGTGATGTATGGGAAAGAATGTTGAAACTTGCTGAGCTGACAGCCAAAATATTCCTGTTTAGCATTTGGTATCCTTTTCCAATTATTCCTCTGTTATGTTGCCACTCAAGGGTGGTATCCCAATTTTCATTGATTCAGCTGATTCAAACTACAGAGTACTCATCAGTGGGAAAGTCTGTCTATCTGTCGGTCTGACTGTTTATCTATCAACCATCCGTCTGTCTGTCCATCCATCCATCCATCCATCCATCCATCCATCCATCCATCCATCCATCCATCCATCCATCCATCCATCCATCCATCCATCCATCTATCTATCTATCTATCTATCTATCTATCTATCTTGTTAGATTGGGTAATGGATAGGCACAAACAGGGTTAATGGTAACAACAGCTCTTTATTAAGTACAACAAGTGAGAACAATCCAGCGAAGGTTGAGTCTGACAACAGCCCTTTTATAGTGAGCTGTCAGACCCTTCACCCAATAGGATTAAGTGTTATTTTTCATATTTTTTAAAGGAGAAGGGTAAATCATCCATTCAGTGTTACCTTGCAAAAGACGAATCTTCCACTTCACTAAGCTCTCATGAAGCCCCTGAACTCAAAGGGTCCAAAACCCCAGTGATCAGAGCTCCCTTTCCCTACAATCTGAAAGTGTAATGTACATTTTTCCATAATACAAGAGTGTTCTAACAACATTCAGAAGATATCAAATGATCTTGGAACTACTCTAAGATTACTGGTTTAAAATTGTAGAAATTTGAAAAAATATCCCCATGTTTTATTTGGTTTGTTTAACTCACCTTCTTAAATTTGGGGTTCCATACAATGACAGATGTATTTATGGCGAAGTCTTCCTTTTGAGAACTCAGAGGTTCAATATGTCCAACTTGGACCTTCTGAAAGGATCGATTGGGGAAAGTAATCAAGTTGATGATATCGTATGCTGCTGCCAGGTTTCCATTCTCATTGAAAGCTATTTCTTCCCCAACACTATTGTTGAAATGGAGGTTTTTCAGAAATAAACGAAGCTAAAAGATAAGAGAGACAAATGAGAAATTGGTGTCCATAGCAGGCAATACAATATGGGATTCATCAAATGGTGCTCAACCAGTTTTTAATGAACAATCAAACATTTGAGTTGAAAGTATTTTTTAATGTTCCAACGGCATAATTCTGTTTTGCAGGACTATATTCATATTTTTATGTTTAAGTATTACTAATAGATATATTTGTACATATATTTCTTATTTGTACTTCATGATGGATAAAAACAATTGCCAAGAAATATAACACAATAATAGAATAAAAGATTTGGAAGGGAACTTGGATATTTTCATCTCTTCTTGTCCAACTCCCTGCTCCACCGGGAAACCTTGTACCATTTCAGAAAAATAGTTATCCAATCTCTTCTTAAAATCATCCAGAGTTAGCACACCCACAACTTCTGGAAGCAAGTCATTCTACTGATTAATTGTTTTAACTATCAAGAAATTTCTCCTTAGTTCTAGATTGGTTTTCTCCTTGATTATTTTCCATCCATTGCTTCTTGTCCTGCTTTCAAGTGTTTTGGAGTACATCTTGACTCCCTCTTCTTTGTGGCAAGCCCCTTATATATAATGGATATCACAGGAAAACATATTTATTCGAGTTCTATTCCAGAAAACACGATTAAGAAGTTAAATGATGACCTTGATATATTAAATCAAATTTTCTTCAGGCATGGGACAGAAAATGCCTACACCAAACATATCTCAGAGAAAGACAAGTTTTGTCATTCTATCCTACCCTTGCCTTTCATTTCATCAATTATTATTATTATTTTGCAAAATTCTTCCTTCTGTCTACTTTGGTGAATTTTTCTTCTGCTACTCAACTTCAAAATGTTGCAAAATTGGAGTCTTTTATTGGATTTGAGAGTTTTTTGGGATTGAAGATTGGAAAGGAAAGAGAACGCCTCTGGGAAAAGATTACTTCCATATATCTAACATAATATCTGAAATAAAAATCTAAATTTCCACAAGGAATAAGCATTTTCAGAGATTACCATGAAGCCTCTATACAACTAAAATTATAAATTTGAAAGACAAAAAGAACAAATATAAAAGGTGGAAAGCGGGGCACCCAATTAAGGCAGAATATCAACAAATAACCCAAGGCTGCAAATATGAAATCAGGAAAACTAAGGCTCAAAATCTTGTGAGAAACAAAACCCTTCTTTCAACATGTAAAAAATAAGAAAAAAGTCAAGGAAACAATTGGTCCACCAGTGGGAGAAAATGGCAAGAAGATGATGAGCATCAGAGAGAAAGAACACTGTTTAATTCTTTTTTTGCATCTGGCTTTACACAAAAGGAAAAAAAAACAATCCAACCTATCAAAAACAGAACCATGAAAAACATATCAGGAACAGAACTTAAAATTAAGATATTGAATTTTTATGTTTTGAATTCTTAAAAAAATAAAAAAATATAGAAAGAATAAAATAAACAGCCCAAAGCATATATTTCAGTAGAGGGAAATATTCTGAAGATGGGCTCTAGCATGCGTCTGGAAGCTCGGATGAATAAATCTCTTGTGCCATTGACCGACCCAGATTCAATCTCTCATCATTATCCTGGGAGATGTATATTCATCTTCATTCATAAAAGTATACTTAATGAATTTTGTAAATATTAAAATAACTATGCTATTATGGATACGTTCCCATTGAAAGGCAATGTAACTCACCTGCCAAGGTTGGACTTTCAGAAAATTCCACTTCTCTTCATTGCCTCTTGTCTTCTGCTTGGCTCTGGATGAATATATAGCATGGAGACCATGTGCTACAGCATACACAGCATTGTAAATACTGTAGCTCTGGCCAGACATCTCCATTTCAAAGACAGTTCCAGGGAGACTCCCCAAATCCTCTTTCCCAGTGCATCTTCTTTGGCCTGGTGCAAGTATGCTGCTTATTGGAAATGAACAGATAAATGCGGCACTCCAGAACATAGGTAGCAAAGGGACTTTAGAGTGATATGGATTTAGGTTCTTCAGGTACTCTTGAAAGCCTGGTACCCTATTTGTGTGTAGGGCAAAAGACAAGCTGCCATTGAAGGACAACATGGTGAATGTCTTTGACTGAAAGACAGATGTGACATCCCAGAGAGCACTTATGATCCAAATCCTCTCTATTGGGCACCTGCTACCAATTTCATAGCCTTCAAGAAGCATTCGTAAACCTTCCATAGATTCCATGTCCCCATAAACAAGTTTTACGTTGGTTTTACTATACCACAGGAGATGTCCTATGTTATTTAGATTACTCTTCCGTATGACACTGGGGTTATAAGTCATCATTCTTGGAACAAATTGAATTAAAGAAATGCAAATGTCACTCTGGATGAATTTTGGTCTCAGGATTCTGAGAAATCTCTCTCCAGTGGTGTCTTCTGGAATGAGAAGATCAATCCAATTCCATCCAAAATATTTCAGGAGCTGAATAATCCCAGCATACTGGAGGTTTTCATTTGGAGTCATCCAAAAGAAAGAAGGAAACTGCTGTTTATCACTCAATGCCAGGTCAAAAGTGCCAAAACTGAGCTGCAGGGTGGGAATAATAATGATGTGCTTTTAGACAATGTACAGTTTTGGCAGATATGTCAACAAGAAGGAAGGAAGTACATTTCTTTTGGACTTTATTTCAATAAAAAATCCTGATGTTAAATGTTAAATCTGGAAATCAACAAGTCTTTCCTTATAGCTTTTGCTATAAAACCACCATTAGTATTCCATTCATGACTTCTTAGACAAAAGTCATCTTAGTTTTTCATTGTGCTAAGCAGAAATAGACAACAGATAGGAATGGGTAAAACAAGAGGAGGCTTATTCATTAAGGATTGGAAATATTTGCTCTTATTAAGAATTACTCCGGTTGCAATAGTAATAGATGCATTTCATTTCTCTGACAAAATAAACAAATAAAAACTTGATCTGCTTTTTAGAGATTACCCCCAATTTTGGTCCTCCTATAGTTTTTTTAAAACTACCACCTTTTCCTCTTCCTGCTTGAGCATTTATGTGAGCCCAGATCCTTACCTGTGGAATTTTGTAGGCATTTAAGATGTTGGCTATCTGGATGGTGTTCTGGGAAGGAAGATCACCAATGACAGCCATGATGTTTTGGTCCTTTCCCTTTCTGTAATTGAAGGGACACCAGCTTTCAAGAAAGAAGAGATCCAAAAGGTTCTGAGAGGCTTTCATTGCCTGAAAACCATTCTCATGTATCTTGGAGACCAAGGTGATGTTGGGTAACAAATCCTCATTCATGTTGATCTCCTGAATGGCAAAATTGAAGGCTAGGACATGCTGTACGTTTTTAGGCAATGCCCTGTAATAAGAATTTCATTTAGTTCTACAATATTAATGTTTTTCTCCACACCTAAAATGATGTATTTGTCTGCTTGAATGAGTACAGGAAGTCCTCAGCCTACAACAGACCATTCAAAGTTACAACGGCACTGAAAAAAGTTATTTATGACCATCCAGCACACTTAGAACCATTAGCACATCCCCTTGGTCACGTGATTTATATTTGGGTGCCTGGCAACTGATTCACATTTATGGCAGTTGCAGTGGAATTTGGAACTGAATTGGAGGGTCTGAATCTCACTTGAGGATCTGACAGCATTTGTGCATCATATTTGAGAAGCTTAAAACAGAAGTTTAATGCAATTGCAAGGATTGTTTCATGTATGTAGGGCAACAATGCAACTGGAGGGCAGAAACTGATGGATTGTGCCATCTATTAATGACAATCCAAATACTTAAGATATACTTGCCAAACTGGTAGGGACAACTTGCTGGCCATGTCCCTGAATCGGTTCCCAGTTGCCCCTGCCGGCTTGTTTTTTAGTCATGTTTTCATGTTCTGTGCATGCGCAGAACAATTTACAGCCAACAGTGTATGAAGCATGTGCAAAGGGAACTGGCAGCAATGTCAGCAGCAGCCAATCCCTGCTTAAGATATATCATTTTTACACATTCATGTATTTAAATCTGTCCCTTCTTTGTGTGTCTTAAAGTACCAAGGAGACTCACTGCACGATAAGTAGAAAACTCAAGTAACTACAATAGTTATAAAATAAAAGTCTTGGTATTAGAAGTGTTTGCAAATAAGGAATAAGTGAAAAAATCGAAACAGTGTCATTATATAGTATGGGAATCATAGATGTAGAGGACTTACAACTTTTATTAAAATATTCACGCAGAATAGTTTTGATGCGGTTTCTTTTTCTTTTTGTATACTAAATAAAAAAATAGAGGAACAATATAATTAAAACCAAATCTTCTCACGAAGAGATTAATTCATGAATAACAACAGCCACATGCAAAACCATGTCTATAAGGCTACATTCAATCGCTATATTCGAGCACCTGAAACATCATTAACCAAGACAAATGAATAAATAAAAACCATGCTAAAACCAGCTTTAATTCTCATCTAAAGTGGAAAAAAATGTAATCAGAATATCTTGAATAGCAAAGGTAGGTGTTCCCCTCGTACATATGTGCTAGTCGTTCCCGAATCTAGTGGGTGATGCTCATCTCCGTTTCTAAGCCAAAGAATCCGAAGACGTCTCCGTGGTCATGTGCCCGGCATGACTAAATGCCGATGGCGCACACAATACTGTTACCTTCCTACAAAAGGTAGTTTCTATTTTTCCACCTGCACTTTTACATGCTTTCAAACTGCTAGGTTGGCAGAAGCTGGGACAAATAATGGGAGCTCACTCCGCTACACAGCTTTAGGGATTTGAACCGCTGAACTGCTGAACTTTCTGATTGACAAGCTAAGTTTCTTAGTCACTGAGCCTCTGTGTCCCTTATATCTTGAATACAATCCCCTTAAAAAAAAAACCAACCCTTGAAGGGCACATCATTTTCTTTCAAAGGAGTACTTGCCTTCCTCTCAAAGATCCTTCTGGAAATTCCATAAAGTTCAGTAAAGACAATTCAGAATATACAGTAGATACAAATTCTCCAATGACTACATCACTGAAGTGAGCAGGGAAACTAAGCCGAAAACGTAGTTTCTTACTGCAAATGGGGTTCAAGGTCTTGTTGAAAGAAGCTTGGAGGACAAAAAAAGAGAGTAGAAATCCATGGCAAAGTATGTTGAATGCCAAAGTAATTTGGCTCCATTCATAGGAGTGCAGCCACATCTTTTTCATCACACTTTACCTGGGACAATGAAATAGACTCTCTAATGGTTTTATGCATATCTAAAGTTGTAGATTACAATAATTATCATCTGAGTGATTCATAGTGCCACCTACTGAGCCTCATGGAGTTGTTTCTAATGGTAAACTTAAACTGCACCGTCTTCCTAGGTTCTGTGCATGCCCAAAAACAAGTTTATTTACTTTAGGGAGGTAGGCAATTCCCTTTCCCAAAGCTATTCAAATATTTTTCCAGTTGAAGAAATTATGTGACCCATCTCTTGACAGCTCCTCATCAGGGGAGAAAGAACTGATCTTGGGATCATAACAGATTTTTATTCCTGCTTTCTCAATCCAAGGAAAGCAATGCTGATTAATAGAGGAAGAGATTGATTAGTAGCCAGATAAATTCTCCCTTCTCATCTCCCAGTCTCCCAATTTAGTTAAATGCATATCTTTTCTGCCCCTCCACTTTGCTGAAATGTTTTAAGACATGGTACATGCTGTACCAGTGCCCCCTATAAAACTATAATCACATGCCTTTATTATTACCATCCAGTCACACTCACTTCTCTTATGATTAAACATTTGAGTGTTTGGTAATGGACTACCATATTTTTCGGAGTATAAGACACACCAAGGTTTTGAAGAGGCAAATTAAAAAAGGGTTTTTTTGCAGGAAAAAGGGTGTGTCATACTCTGAAAAATACGGTATATTGTTTCAGGCCTTCACCCTACATTTGACTCATTTCAACTTGCCTATCGGAAGAACCGCTCTATAGACGATGCACTTTTGTGTGTCCTTCATGTTAGCTTGGTGCACCTGGAGGAGTGATGGTAGGATTTCAAACTTGTATTAAATCAACAAATCCCCTTAAGTCTAGACTGTCAGTGTGTATGAGAGTTTATGACTGGCAGAGACATGGTATAAGGTCAGTCAATGAATAGACATGGCAACTGGTCAGCCAATGAGGGCTGTTTGGAAACTGAAGCGTTATTTGTTGTGTGAGCCATAAAGAGACAGCAAGGAGCCCTCAGTTGTTCTGTACTAAAGCTCTGAGTCTGTGCTGAGCTCTAAACTAGTGTGCTGCTCTGAACTGAAACTGAAACTGTTCTCTCCTCTGCCTGTGTTTGCTTGTTTATACTACCACATTGGAAAACCTGCTTTTGATATTGTATATTGACTTCATATGTTATATTATATATAAAGAGACGTTAATGAATCCTGCTGAATCAGTTACCTGTTTGCGCTTTCTGGATGTGATTCCTGCTTCAAACTCTGACATAGACTTTATTTTCTCCCTGAATTATGGACATCAACATTATTCTACTCAAGGATCACAGACTGCATGTGCAGAAAAGAAAAATTAATAACATTAAAAAAAATAGATAAAAATGAAATGTGGATAGTAGTGAGGAAAGGAGAATTATTTATTTCCAATCAAGGATTCTAGGGTGAGACTTGAGGGGCGTGGCTGCCTTTACATGTCGACCCACGTTGGTTAAATCAAGTGTTATGGATTGGGTCTCCACTCTAATCAAGTGTTATGGATTGGGTCTCTACCTTTCAACTGTGAGCATTATAATTATGTTTTAATGTTAATTGAGTTTAGTGTGTTTGCTTATGTATCTAATTTATAATTTGAAAAAAGTGTTTAATGAATTATATTATGTTTTCTGTGAATTTAAACGATCTTTGACACTGTTAACTTAGCACCTGTTTTGGACAGCTGCGTTAGTTAACATGTGAATCCCTGTAAAAAATTTCTAACAGTTATAATATTTATGAATTCTTTCCACAATGGAGATGTTTGCATCAAGACTGAGTGACAACTTTGTATTTTAACTTGTAGAGGTGGGTTGCTGCAGGTTCGGCCCGGATCTGGCGAACTGGTAGTAGTGATGGCAGGAGGCAAGGACAGAAGCATTTTGTTCATATGGTTATGTGGGAGCACACCCAAACTGTAGTAAAAATATCGGCAACCGATCACCTGAATGAGTAAATATGTCTCTCTCTGTTGCCCTTATTAACTGTGATTTGTTCTTCAGCTTGGATCTTGGTCATTCCTATGTGATACCAGCTGAAGTCTGGAAATGACACTGAATTCGGGGACCCACTGGTTGCACAGTTTGACATCTTAGCACTGGATGGAGTTACATGGCCCCAGATTCATCCAACCTGGAGGTCTTTCAAATAACTGCTGCTAAATGAGCAGATGGCAGCTATGGCTAGGAGATCCTTTGTACAACTTATTTCTGCATTGGTAGGCCCTGATCATAGCTACTCATGCCCAAGTCACCTCCATATTGGATTACTGCAACGCATTCCACATGGGGCTGCCCTTCAATGTGGAAGCTTCACCTGGTAAAGAATTCAACAGCACTTTCACAGCTAAAACAGCCCATGCTATACTTCTGCTCTTTGAGCTGCATTGATTACCAGTTCAATTCAAGGTGCTGGTTTTGATCTATAAAGCCCTTAACGAGATGGGCCCCGGTTATTTTATGGAGTGTGTCTCCCTGATTATATCAGGTCACCTCATTAGATCTGCCAGAGAATACATCCTGTAGGGACTGTCATATAAGGACATGCGCTCAGTGGTTTCCATGGAATTTAACTTCTCTGTTTGTGTTTCCCTGCTTATGGAACATTCTTTGTCCTTAAAATTAGATGACCCATCCTGTTTTATTCCTGAAGGCCCTCAAGAACTGATTATATCATCAAACCTGGGGCTCCCAGGGCTTAGATGGCTCTATTGCTGGGATGGCTATTTTTCCTCCCTCTTTGCCTAGAACTTGTAGCTCTGTTTTTATATTTACCATTTATATGACTTTTATATATTTGTATATCTATTGTTTTTATTTGTGGTTTTAATTTTTTGTTGTGTATTACTGAGAGCTGCCCTCCATACGGGGTGGGTGGGTTTATCAATTTGATAAATAAATGAATAAATAAACAAATAAATAAATAAATAAATAAATAAATAATAAATAAAAAAATAAAAAATAAGGGATAAGATGGCAAAGAAAATGATCCAAAAATTGCATAAATATTGTAAGCTGAAGTAACATCACTTCACAGGTCTGCAAAAAAAAAATTTTTCGAGTGCTGTTTTGGTTATTCCACGTAACCTTTATGTTTTTTGATGCGCTGAATCCGAAAATGACCTCTATGTTGTCATTGGACATCATGTTTCCTGACAATTTAGGTAACTATTTTAAATAAGGCAATACCTCAAAATAAATGAAAATAGACTTATAAAATTAAAGTTTTATTATAATATTTTCATTAAAATCCTTTTTTGAACTGAAATGGGCTCACCTACACATACTAATCTCGGTTCCACCACAAAACTGCGGATGACAAAATCGCGGTCGACGAAAGCGCGTATGTGACGTCATCAAAGCGCGACGAAAAAGATCGAAAAATGTAAAAATAAAGCGAAAACCTTACCCTAACCCCCCCAAACCTAACCCTAAATCTAACCCTAAACCTAACCCTTAACCTAACCCTAAACCTAACGCTAAACCTAACCCTTAACCTAACAAAAAACCTAACGCTAACCCTTAACCTAACGCTAAACGTAACGCTAACGCTCTAAACCTAACCCTAACCCTTAACCTAACCCTAACCCTAACCCTTAACCTAACCCTTACCTTTATGTGAATTGGCTTGCTGTAATTTAATTTTTATTTCAATTTTTCGATCTTTTTCGTCGCGTTGTGATGACGTCACATACGCGATTTCGGCGACCGCGCTTTTGTGGAACGCGGTTTTGACGGGTCACGACTAATCTCGATTCTTCTTCCTTGTGAGGCTCCTCTTTGTGCATTTACACTAGTCAGTAGCACCTGGACTGTCTCTTTATGAGGCACCCAAACTTTATCTTGATCTCCAATTTTTAATCCAAATATGCAAAGTATATTTTTTTCACAAAGTCTGTAATATTCTGCTGTTGCTTCAACACTGTATATTCACCACATATGAAACAGAAACTGTCTGGCCAATTAATACACTTTTGCGAAACAATAACATAACGGTTGAAGAATGACGAGCTAACATGAATTGCAATGAAAAAGTGTAAACAGCCTAGAACCAAGAACTTGATGATGATTCATGCACAAGTGTGGCATGCAGGAGAGAGCAGGTTTTTGTCTGTACACGAGACGTCACAGTGCTGGCCACGCCCCCTGCACAGACCGGAGATGCTGCTATCTGCCCTGTGTCTCCCTCCCACTGGATTCTTCAGGAAAGATTAACCCCTTCTACCATTAGAAGCACAGACTTAAAACTTGCTTAGATTATGTATATATTGCTGACCATCAGATTTACAGTGCTATATTTTTTTACATAACTCAGACAAAACCTTTAGAGTTATTTCAGCATTTTATATCTTAAATGCACTTATGTGAATTAATTAATAGTAATTTGGACTTTAAATTTTGTTAAAAACCCATAATATAAAAAATACCAAAAATTAAAAAAATTGATAAATTTGAAGACAATTTTGCATGTTGTGGCAAATCATGACGTCTAGCAGTTTTTTCAATATTTTATTTGTTTTCAGTACACTAAATTAGATGAAAATAATCAAATAGCTTTTTAGTCACAGACTTTTGTAATGAACCATTTTTTTGTTGAAATTCCTGGGCAGAAAATGTTTCCACAAATACAGAAGTAATTTGGTTGGCTCAACTTATCCTCTTTTATAGCAGAGGATAACATTCAAGAGCTGCAGTAGTGCAGTGGTTAGAGTTCAGTACTGCAGGCTACTGCTGGCTGCTAGCTGTTCGGCAGTTCGGGTCTCACCAGGCTCAAGGTTGACTCAGCCTTTCATCCTTCTGAGGTGGGTAAAATGAGGACCCAGAGTGTTGGGGGCAATAGGCTGACTCTGTAAACTGCTTAGAGAGGACAATAAAGCACTGTGAAGCAGTATATAAGTCTAAGTGCTATTGCTATTATTCGCAGTTTCCAAAATTTTGAAAATGATCCCCATCCCATAAATTTAAAATATGATATTAAAAAGAAAATGTGTTGGAAAGAGGGTACCAATAAATTGGTAAACATAAATACCCCACACACATGCATGCTAATTGTTTCCAGCTCTAGGGGCTGTGCTCATCTCTGCTTCTAAGGCAAAGAACCAGCGTTGTCAAAAGACTCCGTGGTCATGTGGCATGACTCATGAAGGCATATGAAGGTGCTCAGAGCACTGTTACCTTCCCACCAAAATGGTCCCTATTTTTCTACTTGCACTTTTTATGTCATATTCTACTCAGTATCCAGAATGCAGCTCTAATGGTGATCAATAGCATTAAGTATCCGGGGGTGCAGACAATTAACAATCTGAATTGGTCTCTCCACATGTCATCCTGAGTGAAGCAAACCAACACCTGCATTCCTGTGTCAGATGAGGAGAGCAGATCTTTGTCCTTCTGTCCTGGTCACTTTTTCCAGAGAGAAGATTGAGATCATTTTAACAAACAATCTCTTCATCACTGTTTGCTTTGGTGGTAGTGCCTTAGTCAGAAAGTCCATATAGAGAGTGGTAAGGACAGCCAGAAAGGTTATAGGAAGGCCACTTCCTGTTATTCAGGATACTGCTTATAAGTGCTATGTGCATTGTTAGAGACCCCACACACCCACTTTATGGACTGTTTTGTTGCTTCCCTCTGGGAGGAGGTTTTGAAGTATTTCTACCAGGACTACTTGATTCTGTAACAGCTTTGTTCCCTATGCCATCTGTCCAGTAAACTCGCAAGATTTCTTTTTCTCACCCTGTACATTTATAAATCCAAACTAGACTGTATTATTTCTCTGTGTCATACAATATATTTGGGTATAGGGGAAAAGCTCATTTATTTATTTACTTATTTACTTATTCATTTATCATGTTTATGAAGTTATACTGGAGGAGATGACCCTTTGAGGGCTGTATGGAATGAAATTTCATTTTAATGTATGCCGATTAGTGTACATTTAAAGTGACAATAAAGTTATTCTAAATTTAAGTCTAAGTCTAAATATGAATGAGAAAAAATCTTACTCAATAAACAAAATTAGTTCTGGAAAACCCAAGCACTGAACAAAGAAGTCTTCATATAGATTCTCCTTGATATTGTGTATTTGTGAAGTTTCTTACATTAAGAACCCAGAGGGCATAGTAAGAGTAAATTTTCCTTTAAACTCTGCCCAAAGCCTTGACTTCAATCCTGAAGGCACTCAAAGTTGACTCAGCCTTCCATCCTTCCAAGAATTAAAGGACGCAGATTTTGGGTGCAGTATGCAAAGAATGCTTACATAGTAAACCACCCAGACAATAAAGCACTATTGGGCAACATACAAATCTAAATGTTATTGCTATTGAAAAATGGGAAAAGACAACTATTCCTGAATGACATTTTTGGCCGATTATTGTCATGTTCTTTTTATAGCATCATAGAATTCAATGTTCATGAATTCATGAATTCATATTGCACTTGAAATCACACCATTCTTTTTCCTAACTAGCTGATCCAGCTCTGGCCTCAGTGTGATAATGTAGCACTTGGGCAGGAAAATGCAAGCTAGTAAACCACCACTTGAGGCCAAAATAGAGAAGATTTCCACAGCCACCATGGATTTCCCCTTGGTGCTCAAGTACGTGGGCACAAAGGACACCCAAACACTGCAGAAGACCAGCATGCTGAAGGTGATGAGCTTGGCTTCATTGAACGTGTCGGGCAACTTCCGGGCAAAGAAGGCCACTGTGAAGCTGATGAGGGCCAAAAGCCACATGTAGCCCAGCACAACGTATAACATGATCTCCAAGCCTTCGTTGCACTGCACTAAGATCTCATCCAGCTGGGAATGCATGTCCAACTCTGGGAAAGGAGGAGAAATGGTCCACCAGGCAGCACAGATACTTGTTTGAATAAGGGAGCAAAAAACAATGACTGAGACGGACAGCCTTTTCCCCACCCACCACCTCATGCGGTTCCCTGGCTTTGTGGCCATGAAGGCCAGAACCACAGTGATGGTTTTGGCTAACACACAAGACACTGCAATGGAGAAGACAACTCCAAAGACTGCTTGCCGGAGCAGACATGTGACTTTCCCTGGACATCCAAGGAAGAGGAAGGAGCAAAGAAAACAGAGCAGGAGCGAGACAAGCAGGGTGCAGGTGATATCCCAATTGTTGGCTTTGACGATGGGAGTGTTCTGGTGGAAGATGAATGTCCCCATCACCAAAATTGTGATGACAGCAAAAGAAACAGCAACGCCAGTCAGGACTTCTCCCAGTACTTCTTTGTAGGATAAGTAGGTGATAATTTTGGGAATACATTGATAGTGTTTCTCATTTGGATATTGCTCCGCGGGACAACTCGCACATTGGTTGGAATCTGAAAACCATAAATAAACGCTCTAAAAAGTCTACACATTGAATAGAATTAAGTTCTTAAAAATTATTCCATCCTGAAGCTGTTTTGGCAGAGAATAAACCTCTTACATTTTTTTGCTTTAAGAAAATCCTTTTAAAGTTTATTTTTATTCAATAGACTACATTTCCTGAACAAGAGATTACGCAATTAAATAAAGAAATGTTTTTACTTTAAAAAGAAGAAAGAGAACAAGGCTGGTGAGAGATCCCAATCAATCCATGCTTTTCTTTAAAACCACCGTATTTTGGGGAGAATAAGATTTTGAAGAGGTGAACTAAAAAAAATTTTTTTTGCACTGTGCAATCCTCCCAAACCTCTGCACACCTCATTTTTTTTTAAAAAAAAAATAAAGCATGCAGAGAGTTTGAGAGGGTTGCAAAGTGATCCTGGGCCTGGGTTGTTTTATTTATTTATTTGCAAAAACAAGCGAAAAATGACCCAGGTTTTTTTTTGCCAAAAAGGAGCATGCATAGCTTTTAGGATACTAAAATCCAGTAACTGTTTGGAGGACTGTAAAGCACTATGAAGCAGTATAAGTCTTAGTGCTATTGCTATTACTCTTTCAGTTTCCAAAATTTTGAATATAATCCCTGTCCCATAAATTTAAAAAATGATATTAGAAAGAAAATGTGTTGGAAAGAGGGTACCAATAAATAGATAAAGATAAAGACAGGTGTGCTAGTTGTTTCCATCTCTAGGGGCTGTGCTCATCTCTACTTCTAAGGCAAAGAACCAGCATTGTCTGAAGACTCCGTGGTCATGTGGCATGACTCATGAAGGCATATGGAGGTGCTCAGAGCACTGTTACCTTCCCACCAAAATGGTCCCTATTTTTCTACGTGCACTTTTTACATCATATTCTACTCAGTATCGAGAATGCAGCTCTAAAGGTGATCAATAGCATTAAGTATCTGTGGGTGCAAACAATTAACAATCTGAATTGGTCTCTCCACATGTCATCCTGAGTGAAGCAAACCAGTACCTGCATTTCCTGTGTCAGATGAGGAGAGCACAGCTTTCTCCTTCTGTCCTGGTCACTTTTTACAGAGAGACGATTGAGATCATTTTAACAATATCTTCATCACTGTTTGGTTTGGTGGTAGTGCCTCAGCCAGAAAATACATACAGAGAGTGGTAAGGACAGCCAGGAAGGTTATAGGAAGGCTTCTTCCTATTATTCAGGATACTGCTTATAAGTGGTATAGTATTAAAGCATTGTTAGAGACCCCACACACCCACTTTATGGACTGTTTCTGTTGCTTCCCTCTGGGAGGAGGTTTTGAAGTATTTCTACCAGGACTACCTGATTCTGTAACAGCTTTGTTCCCTATGCCATCTGTCCGGTAAACTCACAAGATTTGTTTTTCTCACCCTGTACATTTATAAATCCAAACTAGACTGTATTATTTCTCTGTGTCATACAATATATTTGGGTATATGGGCATATACTAATTTATTTATTTACTTATTTATTTATCATCTTTATATAGTGTATTTTGGAGGAGATGACCCTTTGACAGCTGTATGGAATGAAATTTTATTTTAATGTATGCCAATTAGCGTACATTTCAAGTGACAATAAAGTTATTCTAAGTTTAAGTCTAAGTCTAAATATATATTAGAAAAAATCTTACTCAATAAACAATATCAGTTCTGGAAAACCCAAGCACTTTATTTCTGAACAAAGAAGCCTTCATCTAGAAAAAGTTCTGCACATTTTTTTCTCCTTGTTATTGTGTATTTGTGAAATTTCTTACATTAAGAACCCAGAGGGCATAGTAAGAGCAAATTTGCCTTTAAAGTTTGCCCAAAGCCTTGACTTCAATCCTGAGGGCACTCGTTGACTCAGGCTTCCATCCTTCCAAGAATGGAAGGATGGACCCAGATTTTGGGAGCAGTATGAAAATAATGCTTACATAGTAAACTATCCAGACGATGCTATAAAGCACTATGGGGCAGTATACACATCTAAATGTTATTGCTATTAAAAAATGGGAGAAGAAAACTATTTCTGAATGAAATTCTTTGGCCAATTATTTTCATGTTCTTTTTATAGCATCATAGAATTCAGCCATCATTCATGTTGCTCTTGAAATCACATCATTCTTTTTCCTAACTAGCTGATCCCTCGTATTCAGCTCTGGCCTCAGTATGATAATGTAGCACTTGGGCAGGAAAATGCAACCTAGTAAACCACCACTTGAAGCCAAGATAGAGAAGACTTCCACAGCCACCATGGATTTCCCCTTGGTGCTCAAGTACGTGGGCACAAAGGACACCCAAACACTGCAGAAGACCAGCATGTTGAAGGTGATGAGCTTGGCTTCATTGAAAGTGTCGGGCAACTTCCGGGCAAAGAAGGCCACTGTGAAGCTGATGAGGGCCAGAAGCCACATGTAGCCCAGCACAAGGTAAAACATGATCTCCGAGCCTTCGTTGCATTGCACTAAGATCTCATCCAGTTGGGAATGCATGTCCAACTCTGGGAAAGGAGGAGAAATGGTCCACCAAACAGCACAGATGCTTGTTTGAATAAGGGAGCAAAAAACAATGACTGAGACGGACAGCCTTTTCCCCACCCACCACCTCATGCGGTTCCCTGGCTTTGTGGCCATGAAGGCCAGAACCACAGTGATGGTTTTGGCTAACACACAAGACACTGCAATGGAGAAGACAACTCCAAAAACTGCTTGCTGGAGCAGACATGTGACTTTCCCTGGACATCCGAGGAAGAGGAAGGAGCAAAGAAAACACAGCAGGAGCGAGACAAGCAGGGTGCAGGTGATATCCCAATTGTTGGCTTTGACGATGGGAGTGTTCTGGTGGAAGATGAATGTCCCCATCACCAAAATTGTGATGACAGCAAAAGAAACAGCAAAGCCAGTCAGGACTTCTCCCAGGACTTCTTTGTAGGATAAGTAGGTGATAATTTTGGGAATACATTGATGGTGTTTCTCATTTGGAAATTGCTCTCTGGGGCACCTCTCACATTGGTTGGAATCTGAAAACCATAAATAAACTCTCTAAAAAGTCTACGCATTAAATAGAATTAAGTTCTTAAAAATTATTCCATCCTGAAGGTGTTTTGGGAGACAATAAACCTCTTAAATGTTTTGCTTTAAGAAAATCCTTTTAAAGTTTATTTTGTATTCAATACAGTACATTTCCTGATCAAGAGATTACACAATTAAATAAAGAAATGTTTTTACTTTTAAAAAAGAAGAAAGAGAACAAGGCTGGTGAGAGATCCCAATCAATCCATGCTTTTCTTTAAAACCACCATATTTTTGGGAGTATACGATTTTGAAGAGGTGAACTAAAAAAATATATTGCATTCTGCAGCCCTCCCAAACCACTGCACACCTCATTTTTTGTGAAAAAATAAGGCATGCAGAGAGTTTGAGAGGATTGCATAGTGCTCCTGGGGCTGCATTTTTTTTTGGGGGGGGGGCAAAAACAAGAAAAAAATGACCCTTTTTGCCAAAAAAGGAGCATGCATAGCTTTTAGGAGGCTTGCAGAGTGCTCCTGGGGCCTGGGGGGGGGGGGAAATGAGCAAAGACCAGTCCACATTTCCCTCCTGTTTGCCCTCCCCAGTCCCCAGGAGCATTTTGCAAGCCTCCCAAATGCTCTGCACATCCATTTTTGTGAAGGGGCGTGGGGTTTCTGGAGGCCAAAAACCCTGTATTCACAGTATAAGATGCACCCAGATTTTCACCCACCTTTTGGGGGGGAAATGGTGTGTATTATGCTCTGAAAAATATGGTATATTCAAGAACCCAAACTTGGTTAAAACAAAATGTATTTTTAAAGAAACACAGATCTCTTTTTTCTTACCAATCATGGTGGAAATGCTTCCCTCTGAACACTTGACACAGTCATAGCAGCAAACCTGTTTTCTCTCCTCAATCAATTTCCTGTACCCAGGATGGCAGCTTTCTACACAGGTGGCAGAAGGTGGTGTCTAATGAGAATGGCCAGAGGAAGACATTAAAATGGATTAGAATCAAGCTTTGAATCAATCAGTCAGCAATCACGGTCTTTAAATAAATCTAACCCCACCCACCACAGTTTCTTGTAATTTCTAATAATGCAAAATTTGGAATTCCTAGGACCAATTGCTAGACTTAGTCAGAGGAGCATTTAAAATCTGAAAAGTCTTTGAACTGCTATTGAAAATTTGAAGACAGATCCAAATCCGGACATCTCTTCACATTACATAAAGAAACTTGAGATGTCCTAAAGAGGACCATTAAAGAGTATGTTTCTCATGACCTTAATGAGCTGTTTTAAATTTGAATAGTAATAAGAAAATCCAAAATAAATTTGTGATGTATGGGAAAGAATGCTGAAACTTGCTGAGCTGACAGCCAAAATATTCCTGTTTAGCATTTGGTATCCTTTTCCAATTATTCCTCTGTTATGTTGCCACTCAAGGGTGGTATCCCAATTTTCATTGATTCAGCTGATTCAAACTACAGAGTACTCATCAGTGGGAAAGTCTGTCTATCTGTCGGTCTGTTTATCTATCAATCATCCATCTGTCCGTCTGTCCGTCCGTCCATCCATCTATCTATCTATCTATCTATCTATCTATCTATCTATCTATCTATCTATCTATCTATCTATCTATCTATCTATCTATCCATCCATCCATCCATCCATCCATCCATCCATCCATCCATCCATCCATCCATCCATCCATCCATCCATCCATCCATCCATCCATCCATCCATCCATCCATCCATCCATCTATCTATCTATCTATCTATCTATCTATCTATCTATCTATCTTGTTAGATTGGGTAATGGATAGGCACAAACAGGGTTAATGGTAACAACAGCTCTTTATTAAGTACAACAAGTGAGAACAATCCAGCGAAGGTTGAGTCTGACAACAGCCCTTTTATAGTGAGCTGTCAGACCCTTCACCCAATAGGATTAAGTGTTATTTTTCATATTTTTTAAAGGAGAAGGGTAAATCATCCATTCAGTGTTACCTTGCAAAAGACGAATCTTCCACTTCACTAAGCTCTCATGAAGCCCCTGAACTCAAAGGGTCCAAAACCCCAGTGATCAGAGCTCCCTTTCCCTACAATCTGAAAGTGTAATGTAGATTTGAGAACTTCTTCATTTTTCCACAATAAAAGAGTGTTCTAACAACATTCAGAAGATATCAAATGATCTTGGAACTACTCTTAAATTACTGGTTTAAAATTATAGAAATTTGAGAAAATATCCCCATGTTTTATTTGGTTTGTTTAACTCACCTTCTTAAATTTGGGGTTCCATACAATGACAGATGTATTTATGGCGAAGTCCTCCTTTTGAGAACTCAGAGGTTCAATATGTCCAACTTGGACCTTCTGAAAGGATCGATTAGGGAAAGTAATCAAGTTGATGATATCGTATGCTGCTGCCAGGTTTCCATTCTCATTGAAAGCTATTTCTTCCCCAACACTATTGTTGAAATGGAGGTTTTTCAGAAATAAACGAAGCTAAAAGATAAGAGAGACAAATGAGAATTTGGTGTCCATAGCAGGCAATACAATATGGGATTCATCAAATGGTGCTCAACCAGTTTTTAATGAACAATCAAACATTTGAGTTGAAAGTATTTTTTAATGTTCCAACGGCATAATTCTGTTTTGCAGGACTATATTCATATTTTTATGTTTAAGTATTACTAATAGATATATTTGTACATATATTTCTTATTTGTACTTCATGATGGATAAAAACAATTGCCAAGAAATATAACACAATAATAGAATAAAAGATTTGGAAGGGAACTTGGGTATTTTCATCTCTTCTTGTCCAACTCCCTGCTCCACCGGGAAACCTTGTACCATTTCAGAAAAATAGTTATCCAATCTCTTCTTAAAATCATCCAGAGTTAGCACACCCACAACTTCTGGAAGCAAGTCATTCTACTGATTAATTGTTTTAACTATCAAGAAATTTCTCCTTAGTTCTAGATTGGTTTTCTCCTTGATTATTTTCCATCCATTGCTTCTTGTCCTGCTTTCAAGTGTTTTGGAGTATATCTTGACTCCCTCTTCTTTGTGGCAAGCCCCTTATATATAATGGATATCACAGGAAAACATATTTATTCGAGTTCTATTCCAGAAAACACGATTAAGAAGTTAAATGATGACCTTGATATATTAAATCAAATTTTCTTCAGGCATGGGACAGAAAATGCCTACACCAAACATATCTCAGAGAAAGACAAGTTTTGTCATTCTATCCTACCCTTGCCTTTCATTTCATCAATTATTATTATTATTTTGCAAAATTCTTCCTTCTGTCTACTTTGGTGAATTTTTCTTCTGCTACTCAACTTCAAAATGTTGCAAAATTGGAGTCTTTTATTGGATTTGAGAGTTTTTTGGGATTGAAGATTGGAAAGGAAAGAGAACGCCTCTGGGAAAAGATTACTTCCATATATCTAACATAATATCTGAAATAAAAATCTAAATTTCCACAAGGAATAAGCATTTTCAGAGATTACCATGAAGCCTCTATACAACTAAAATTATAAATTTGAAAGACAAAAAGAACAAATATAAAAGGTGGAAAGCGGGGCACCCAATTAAGGCAGAATATCAACAAATAACCCAAGGCTGCAAATATGAAATCAGGAAAACTAAGGCTCAAAATCTTGTGAGAAACAAAACCCTTCTTTCAACATGTAAAAAATAAGAAAAAAGTCAAGGAAACAATTGGTCCACCAGTGGGAGAAAATGGCAAGAAGATGATGAGCATCAGAGAGAAAGAACACTGTTTAATTCTTTTTTTGCATCTGGCTTTACACAAAAGGAAAAAAAAACAATCCAACCTATCAAAAACAGAACCATGAAAAACATATCAGGAACAGAACTTAAAATTAAGATATTGAATTTTTATGTTTTGAATTCTTAAAAAAATAAAAAAATATAGAAAGAATAAAATAAACAGCCCAAAGCATATATTTCAGTAGAGGGAAATATTCTGAAGATGGGCTCTAGCATGCGTCTGGAAGCTCGGATGAATAAATCTCTTGTGCCATTGACCGACCCAGATTCAATCTCTCATCATTATCCTGGGAGATGTATATTCATCTTCATTCATAAAAGTATACTTAATGAATTTTGTAAATATTAAAATAACTATGCTATTATGGATACGTTCCCATTGAAAGGCAATGTAACTCACCTGCCAAGGTTGGACTTTCAGAAAATTCCACTTCTCTTCATTGCCTCTTGTCTTCTGCTTGGCTCTGGATGAATATATAGCATGGAGACCATGTGCTACAGCATACACAGCATTGTAAATACTGTAGCTCTGGCCAGACATCTCCATTTCAAAGACAGTTCCAGGGAGACTCCCCAAATCCTCTTTCCCAGTGCATTTTCTTTGGCCTGGTGCAAGTATACTGCTTATTGGAAATGAACAGATAAATGCGGCACTCCAGAACATAGGTAGCAAAGGGACTTCAGAGTGATATGGATTTAGTTTCTCCAGGTACTCTTGAAAGCCTGGTACCCTATTTGTGTGTAGGGCAAAAGACAAGCTGCCATTGAAGGAGAATGTGGTGAATGTCTTTGACTCAAAGACAGATGTGATATCCCAGAGAGCACTTATGATCCAAACCCTCTCTATTGGGCACCTGCTACCAATTTCATAGGCTTCAAGAATTATTCGTAAACCTTCTATAGATTCCATGTCCCCATAAACAAGTTTTATGTTGGTTTTACTATACCACAGGAGACGTCCTATGTTATTTAGATTACCCTTCCTTATTACACTGGGGTTATAAGTGGTCACTCTTGGAACAAACTGAATTAAAGAAATGCAAATGTCACTCTGGATGAATTTCGGTCTCAGAATTCTGAGAAATCTCTCTCCAGTGGCATCTTCTGGAATGAGAAGATCAATCCAATTCCATCCAAAATATTTCAAGAGCTGAATAATCCCAGCATACTGGAGGTTTTCATTTGGAGTCATCCAAAAGAAAGAAGGAAACTGCTGTTTATCACTCAATGCCAGGTCAAAAGTGCCAAAACTGAGCTGCAGAGTGGGAATAATAATGATGTGCTTTTAGACAATGTACTGTTTTTGCAGATATGTCAACAAGAAGTAAGGAAGGACATTTCTTTTGGACCTTATTTTAATAAAAAAAATCCTGATGGGAGACTTAAATATTAAATCTGGGGATCAACCAGTCTTTCCTTATAGCTTTTGCTATAAGACCTTCATTTGTTTTCCATTCATCACTTTTTAGACCAAGTCATCTCAGTTTTTGATTGTGCTAAGCAGAAATAGACAGCAGATAGGAATGGGTAAAAAATGTGGAGGCTTATTCATTAAGGATTAATTACCCATCTTGATACTCAAATAACTTTTTTTCTGTATATTATAACGGTTTTATATCTATTACTTTACTGATCAATATATTTAAAATTTTTATGGCATAAAGAACAAGAGGAGAAAGTCCAATAACAAGAGGCATGCCCAGAAGATGGAGATACAATATCAGACACATTGCTACCATATCAGTTAATAATGGCAAAGTGACACTGAGAAAGAGAAGGAGGAGGAGGGGGAGGAGGGGGGAGGGGAAGGGGAAGGGGAAAGAGAAGGAGAAGAAGAAGGAGAAGAATGAAAGATAGCAAGGACAGGTAAACAATTTTTTTCATACCAAATGAAATGTTTGCCCTTATTAAGAATTACTCCTGTTGCAATAGTAATAGATGCATTGCATTTCTCTGACAAAATAAACAAATAAAAACTTGATCTGCTTTTGAGAGATTACCCCCAATTTTCGTCCTCCGATAGTTTTTTTTAACTACCACCTTTTCCTCTTCCTGCTTGAGCATCTATGTGAATCCAGATCCTTACCTGTGGAATTTTGTAGGCATTTAAGATGTTGGCTATCTGGATGGTGTTCTGGGAAGGAAGATCACCAATGACAGCCATAATGTTTTGGTCCTTTCCCTTTCTGTAATTGAAGGGGCAGTAGCTTCCAAGAAAGAGGAAAGCCAAAAGGTTCTCAGAGGCTTTCATTGCCTGAAAACCATTATCATGTATCTTGGAGACCAAGGTGATGTTGGGTAACAAGTCCTCATTCATGTTGATCTCCTGAATGGCAAAACTGAAGGCTAGGACATGCTGTAAGTTTTTAGGCAATGGCCTGCAAGAAGAATTTCAATTAGTTCTACAATATTAATGTTTTTCTTCACCCCTAAAATGATATATTTGTCTGCTTGAATGAGTACAGGAAGTCCTCAGCTTACAACAGACCATACAAAGTTACAATGGCACTGAAAAAAGCGATTTATGACTATTTCTCACACTTAGAACCATTACAGCATCCCCTTGGTCACCTGATTTATATTTGGATGCACAGCAACTGATTCATATTTATGGCAGTTGCAGTCTTCTGGGATCACATGATCACATTTTGGGAACTTCTGACAAGCAAAGTTAATGGGGAAACCAGATTCACCTCACAAAAATTACTAATTTGAGAACTGTAGTGATTCACTTAACAAATGTGGCAGGAAAAGTAATGGGGACAAAAGCTTTGATTCTTAAATTTCAGAAGTTTAGATATTCCAGAAGTAAGGGAGGCATGGAATGAGGAACTGAATTGGAGGGTCCGAATCTCACTTGAGGATCTGACAGCATTTGTATATAACATTTTGAGAAGTTTAAAACATAGGTTTAATGCAATTGCAAGGATTGTTTCATGTATGTAGGGCAACAATGCAACTGGAGGGCAGAAGCTGATGGATTGTGCCATCTATTAATGACAATCCAAATACTTAAGATATACTTGCCAAACTGGTAGGGACAGCTTGCTCATCTCCATTTCTAAGCCAAAGAATCCGAAGTCGTCTCCGTGGTCATGTGGCCAGCATGACTAAACATCGAAGGTGCACAAAATGCTGTTACCTTCCTACCAAAGGTAGTTCCTATTTTTATACTTGGACTTTTACATGCTTTCAAACTGGTAGGCTGGCAGAAGCTGGGACAAATAATGGGAGCTCACTCCGCTACACAGCATTAGGGATTTGAACCGCCGAACTGCTGAACTTTCTGATTGATAAGCTCAGTCACTGAGCCTCTGTGTCCCTTATATCTTAAATACAATCCCCTTAAAAAAAACCAACCCTTGAAGGGCACATCATTTTCTTTCAAAGGAGTACTTGCCTTCCTCTCAAAGATCCTTCTGGAAATTCCATAAAGTGCAGTAAAGGCAATTCAGAATATAGAGTAGACACAAATTCTCCAATGACTACATCACTGAAGTGAGCAGGGAAACTAAGCTGAAAACGTAGTTTCTTACTGCAAATGGGGTTCAAGGTCTTGTTGAAAGAAGCTTGGAGGAGAAAAAAAGAGAATAGAAACCCATGGCAAAGTATGTGAGTCTCTTTGAATGCCAAAGTAATTTGGCTCCATTCATAAGAATGCAGCCACATCTTTTTCACCACACTTTGCCTGGGACAATGAAATTGACTCTCTATTGGTTTTATGCATATCTGAAGTTGTAGATTACAATAATTATCATCTGAGTCATTCATAATGCCACCTACTGAGCCTCGTGGAGTTGTTGCTAATGGTAAACTTAAACTGCATTTTCTCCCTAGGTTTCGTGCGTGCCCAAAAAACAAGTTTATTTACTTTAGGTAGGTAGGCAATTCCCTTTCCCAAAGCTATTCAAATATTTTTCCAGTTGGAGAAATTATGTGACCCATCTCTTGACAGCTCCTCATCAGGAAAGAAAGAACTGATCTTGGGATCATAACAGATTTTGAGTCTTGCTTTCTCAATCCAAGGAAAGCAATGCTGATTAAAAGAACAAGAGATTGATTAGTAGCCAGATAAATTCTCCCTTCTCATCTCACAATCTCCTAATTCAGTTAAATGCATATCTCTTCTGCCCCTCCTCTTTGCTGACATGTTTTAAGACATGGTACATGTTGTACCAGTGCCCCCTCCATAACTATAATCACATGCCTTCATGATTAAGATCCAGTCACACTCACTTCTCTTATGATTAAACATTTGAGAGTTTGGTAATGGACTACCGTATTTTTTGGAGTATAAGTCACACCGGAATATAAAACACACCAAGGTTTTGAAGAGGCAAATAAAAAATAGTTTTTCCACTCTGCAAACCTTCCAAAAACGGCCCACATTTTGCAAAAATGGGCCCCTTTTTTTGAAAATAAGGGCATGAATAGCCCTTAAGGAGGCTTGTAGAATGCTCGGGGGGGGGGCACATTAACAAGCAAAAATAGGCCCATTTTTCATGAAAATGGGCCCGTGTTTTTTGTCAAAAAAAGGGGCATGGATAGCCTTTAGGACGCTTATAGAGTGCTCCTGGGGCTGGTGGCTGGACAAAATTGAGCAAAAAACTTCCAGTTTTTCACTCATTTCTGCCTTCCCCAGTCTCTAGGAGCTCTTTGAAAGCCTTCTACAGGCTCTGCATGGCCATTTTTGTGAAGGGGTGGAGTTTCGAGAGGGAAAAATGCTGTATTCAGTGTATAAGACACACCCAGATTTTCAGCCTCCTTTTTAAGGGAAAATGATGCGTCTTATATTCTGAAAAATATGGTATATGGTTTCATGCCTTCCCCCTACTTTTGACTCATTACAACTTGAGAATTTGAAGAGGATTTATGTATGTGACACTGTAGGTGCACAGATACATCTTACATGCAAACTGTTTAGGGCACGTCTTCTGAAAGGTGGAGATATGTTAGCTCATTTAACATTTATGAAAGGGGTTTTCCAAGAGCTACATGAAAAAGAACTATTTTTTTCTGAGATACAGCAAGTTTATATCACACTCTCCTCACTGGATGAGAGTTATGATGATTTGTATCTTCTCTTGAATAACCTGAAATGAACTAGCATTGACTGACATTACTGCATGACTGTTGGAAGAGTTAAGAAGAAGGATGGAGAGGGAACAACTGAGAGAGAAACCATCACAACATGAGGAGTCACCTTCTACTGCCTATACTGTTCAAAAAATGTTTTTCTTGTGGAGCCAAGGGACATATCTCTAGATTCTGTAAAAAGGCAAAACAACAGAATGCCGGAAGAGCTAGAAAAATGCTAATGTCAACTTAGCTATGTCTACTTTGGCTATGTCTAGCAATGCACCAGTAAACCATGATTTGTGAATTGTTGATAGTGGAGCATCACAGTGCATTGCTAGAGATAGAAAAAGGTTTGTAAAAATGACCACGAGCAAGGAACGTGTATTTTTGGCAAATGGATGGAAGGTGAGGGCGTCTGGTGAAGGTAATGCATGTTGTTCATTCCTAAATGAGCCGTTACCAATGTCATATGTACCTAACCTGAAACTCAATTTACTATCAGTTAGGGCTCTGGTTAACATTGGGTATGTGGTAACCTTTAGGGGAGATATCTGTATCATTGAAAAGGAGGATATCAGGGTTACTGCTACTTTAAAAAACAATTTGTATGTTATACCGGATGGCCAGATGGCTAACACAGCTTATCATAATGTTAAACCCCATGACGAATGCATACATTTACTATATAGAAGCATGGGGCACATTAATTTCAAGATGCTGCAACAAACTGTAAAGTTAGCAGAAAGAGTAAAACTAAAACTAAGCGGAAAATATATAAACTGCAATGTTTGCAAACAGGAGAAAAGCAAAGTTACTCCAACAAACAGTGGTCATGGCAGGGGAAGGATACTGAAAAGCCTCGATTTCTTCCCAATCAGCTGGGATTTGAGAGGCTGCGAATAGATGGGAGTGGAGCCAGTCAGTAGTATTTACCGGTACTCCAAACTACTCAAAATTTCCATTATTGGTTCTCCAGAACTGGCCAGGTCCTGCTGAATACCACCTCTGCCCTTTATGTAACTAGATACTTGATTTCCTTCTTGATAGCCCCCAGTTTATGCCAGTTGGAAGAAACGTTTCCATCTCCATCTCCTTGAGTGCAGATTCCCCGCAGGTCTGTGTCTTAAGTTCATTACTGTTCACCTTGATGACCCACAAATGGTGTCCCATATCTAATACAAATCATATTGTGAAGTATGCGGATGACATGGCAGTGGTGTGTCTTATCTGGGATGACAATGAAGATGCTTGTAGGGAAGAGGTGAAGGCTCTGGTGGTTTGGTGCAATAAAAGTAATCTGGTCCTAAATGTTAATAAAACAAAGGAGATCATTGCAGATTATAGAAAGAACCAGCATTTCATACTCCACTCAGAATCAAGGATGCAGACAAGAAAGGCTTTTTTAGGAAGGAAACACCCATTATGAAATTGTTTTCCCTGGAAGACCTTAACACAGATAACACCTTCCATCTGACCTCTGGAAATTGTTTCTGCTATTTTTATTGTCTTTTACTCTTCTACTTCTTGGAATGTTTTTAGTTTGCAATTGTAATACCTATAATTATTATTATAACACTAAATTTTGTATTCCTAGCTAAGGCACCACAAGCCAGACTTGCAAGGTAATGAGATTCATGTGCGCGAAGAACATGGTGGTGATGGCAGCAGCTTTTTCATCAACCTCTGGTACTTCTTGGTGGCCTGCGGCCAGCTGTCGCCTCTTTGAGAGCCGCTTTGCGGCTGTGGACCAGCTGTCACAGAAGGTAAGGAGCCCAAACAAGGAGGCAGTGATGGAGGAGGAAGCAGGGCTAGGGCCAGGGCCACTAAAGGAGAGGAAACAAGGGTGACTGTCGAAGGGAAGGTGGGGGTAGATAGGTAGAAATTCTCAAAAGAATCCTACCTTTTCCTATGAGCATGGCTTGGTAGGGTGTATGTGTCATGTGACTGAGTGGGCATGGGCGTGGGTAATGTCAAGTTGGCCACACCCACTCAGTTATATGCCCCCCCCACCCAGCCATGCCCACAGAACTGGCAGTAAAACCTTTTGAAACCCACCACTGCATGTTTTACTTGTTTAGACTATTATTGTACACATTCTAGTCCACTTTCCAGGCAGTTGGTGAGGAAATATGAAGATACAAGCACTATCCATCTTCATCCTCTGTTTCCTCAACAAACTCCTCTTTGGGAAGGGTGGTTGGATACCTCTCACCTCCTCTAAACAATGGTCTTTTGCTAAATAATGACAAGATAAATACTAAGTATATCTTCAAATTTACTGAAACATATCATGCGTAACAATAGAGTACTGTATGTATAGATTACATCCCATTTATTCACTGAGGGATTCATTGAATGATAATGTTGCATCTACTAGTATTGCTTGCAAAATGAAACACTTTTTGCCTATTCACCTTATCTGTTATTACAAATTTTCCCTTTTTATTTCCCTTATATCTTCTCTCTTCCCCCACATTTGTATGCCAGCCATTTCCCTCGTTTGTTTGCAAAATCAAAGTTTTATTTTGTTTTGTGTAATTCATATTTATAAATAATTGCTGTGATGGAAGCCTCATTTGTTGAAAAAAATGATTTCTTCTCTAGAACCTTCTTTAATTGTTCTTCTTTTCTTTTTCTCTCATCTAAGGCAGCTTGAGATTTACCTAGATTCTTTTTAAGTTCATTGATATGTTTTATAAGATATCCCCATATGAAAAAATATCTTCCTTAAATCCATTTACTATCTGTCCATTTGTGTCATTTAGCTTAACAGTTCAAGGTTGGAATTTTGTTTAGCATTTAGAAAATCTTTGCTAAGAATTTTAACTTCTGTTTCCATCTTTCATATCTTTTCAGATGTCACATTGCTTCTTGTCTCTTCTAACAGCTCACTGAAATCTTTTGTTAATTTTTTTTTTGAACTTTTCATGGCTTTTGCTTCTTTTCACTTCTTAGAAACTGATACTGTTTGCGTAAACACTTTTATTTTATGCATAAAATAAATGTCTTTGCTAAGGATTAAGAAAACTTTATTGTATAAGTTGAAGGGGATGTTATCAACAGGAATGATTTGTCTAAATTAATAAAATTTTCTAAATATTGAGAAATGAAAAAAGCTTGTACATTTCAGATACAAATCAATGTGAAACATGCCCTTTGGTTGTTCAGTTGCAAAGTCAAGTCTCGTACTCCCATGTCTTTAAAAACTTTCCAGAGTATTTTGTGGTCCATCTGTAAGAATAGGGATGAAATCCTAGTTATTTCAGTAAAGTGGTTGAGGTTATTTGAGGAATCTGATAGACTCCATTTTGAATAAAGGAATATTTATTCTGCTTAGACTGGAAAAAAACTGTTCATGTGTTGCTGATAGCCTGGGTCACTTCGACCTAGCCAGGAATAGGAAAGCCACAAAAGCTAGGCTGCTGCCACTTTGGGCCATGTGTGAAAGCTGCCGCTGCCACCATCGCCAACCAGTGCCTTTCATCCATGCAGCGTAAGCCAGCTTGCGGCTTTCACGATGGAAGGCCTCGAAGGCCTTCCCTTGTGAAAGCCGCAAGCTGGCATAAGCTAGCCTACTGCCGCCCCCTTGCACTTAGTTGCTTACCTGAGGGAAGCAGCAAGCTGCTGGAAGGCGAAGCGAAGCAAAGGGAGGATCGACTAGCAAGCGCAATGCGACAGCTGCTTGGAAACGAGAAAGACTCTGATACCACGCTTTTAAACGGGTTGCCTCCATCCAATCAGTGAGCAGTGGGCTGGGCTAGTTTAGTGTGGACAGGTGGGGGAGCGAGCGAGCTGTGACGGGATGACAAGGGTGAGCGAGCAACCAGGCCGGACATGCATTCTGGAAGTTACTTCCGGGTCCACTGGTCAGACCTTCTATCCCCGGATTGGTAAATTTCACCACCATTTCTCCGGAGTCAGTGCGAACGGGCAGAAACCCAACACTGCTACAATGGCACCCTGTATATTCTCACTCCATACAAAGTGGTGCCAGGATTTCAAAATTGTATTGAATCAACAAATCCCCTTAAGTCTAGACTGTTAGTGTGTATGAGAGTTCATGACTGGCAGAGACATGGTATTAAGGTCAGTCAATGAATAGACATGGAAACTGGGTCAGCCAATGAGGGCTGTTTGGAAACTGAAGCGTTATTTGCAGTGTGAGCCATAAAGAGACAGCAAGGAGCCCTCAGTTGTTCTGTACTAAAGCTCTGAGTCTGTGCTGAGCTCTAAACTAGTCTGCTGCTCTGAACTGAAACTGAAACTGTTCTCTCCTCTGCTTGTGTTTGCTTGTATATACTACCACATTGGAAAACCTGCTTTTGATATTGTATATTGACTTCATATGTTATATTATATATAAAGAGACATTAATGAATCCTGCTGAATCAGTTACCTGTTTGTGCTTTCTGGATGTGAGTCCTGCTGCAAACTCTGACATATACTTTATTTTCTCCCTGAATTATGGACATCAACACGATTCTACTCAAGGATGACAGACTGCACGTGCAGAAAAGAAAAATTAATAAAATAAATAAAAATAAATAAAAATGAAATATAGATATCTGCGAGGAAAGGAGAATTATTTATTTCCAATCAAAGAGGTTGCCTATAGGGACAGTTGCAGAGAAAATGGATACAAAAAGGAATTTGTCCTGGATGCACAAGTGTGTTTGTGCTATATCTAGGGTGACACTTGACCCACATTTGTTAAATCTAGTGTTATGGATTGGGTCTCTTCCTTTAATCTGTGAGCATTATAATTATGTTTTCATGTTAATTGAGTTTTGTGTGTTTGCTTATGTGTCAAATTTATAATTTGAAATAAGTGTTTAATTAATTATGTTATGTTTTCTGTGAATTTAAAGGATCTTTGAGACTGTTAACCAAGAACCTGTTTTGGACAGCTGGGTTAGTTAACATATGAATCCCTAGAAAATATTTCTAACAGTTATAATATTTATAAATTCTTCCCACAATGGAGATGTTTGCATCAAGACTGAGCGAGAACTATGTATTCTAACTGGCTGAGATGGGTTGCTGCCGGTTTGGCCCGCAACTGGCGAACTGGTATTAGTGGTGGCAGGAGGCTCTGCCCACCCACCCAGAAACTTCTACGCATGCACAGAAGCATTGTGCACACATGCGTATGTGTGAGCACACCCGAACCTGTAGTTAAAATATTGGCAACCCACCACCTGAATGAGTACCGTATTTTCACCCATATCACCCGCCCACACAAATAACCCACCCACGCGAATAACCCGCAGGTTTTCCAGATCATGTAAAATATTTTCCATATACCCCGCCCACATATATAACCTGCGACGAGTACCGTAAGGGAGAAGGGAAACTGCTGAGCTGAAAGCCTCTGCTAGCTGCAGAAGGGTTGGGGGGGGGGATGGGGGAAGGAATGGGAGGAACGGGAGACGAAAGCCTGTGCCATTTGCGTAAGGGTTGGAGGAACGGGAGGAATGGGAGACGAAAGCCTGTGCCATTTGCGGAAGAGTTGGGGGGGGAAGGAACGTGAGCCCAAAGCCTCTGCCAGCTGCGGAAGAGTTGGGGGAATGGGAAGGAAAGTGAGCCGAAAGCCTCTGCGAGCTGCGGAAGGGTTGGGGGGGGAAGGGGGAAGGAATGGGAGGAACGGGAGACGAAAGCCTGTGCCATTTGCGGAAGGGTTGGAGGAACGGGAGACGAAAGCCTGTGCCATTTGCGGAAGGGTTGGAGGAATGGGAGGAACGGGAGACGAAAGCCTGTGCCATTTGCGGAAGGGTTGGAGGAACGGGAGACGAAAGCCTGTGCCATTTGCGGAAGGGTTGGAGGAACGGGAGGAACGGGAGACGAACACCTGTGCCATTTGCGGAAGGGTTGGGGGGGGAAGGAACGTGAGCCCAAAGCCTCTGCCAGCTGCGGAAGAGTTGGGGGAATGGGAAGGAAAGTGAGCCGAAAGCCTCTGCGAGCTGCGGAAGGGTTGGGGGGGGAAGGGGGAAGGAATGGGAGGAACGGGAGACGAAAGCCTGTGCCATTTGCGGAAGGGTTGGAGGAACGGGAGACGAAAGCCTGTGCCATTTGCGGAAGGGTTGGAGGAATGGGAGACGAAAGCCTGTGCCATTTGCGGAAGGGTTGGAGGAACGGGAGGAACGGGAGACGAAAGCCTGTGCCATTTGCGGAAGGGTTGGAGGAACGGGAGACGAAAGCCTGTGCCATTTGCGGAAGGGTTGGAGGAACGGGAGACGAAAGCCTGTGCCATTTGCGGAAGGGTTGGAGGAACGGGAGGAACGGGAGACGAACACCTGTGCCATTTGCGGAAGGGTTGGGGGGGGGGAAGGAACGTGAGCCCAAAGCCTCTGCCAGCTGTGGAAGGGTTGGGGGAACGGGAAGGAAAGTGAGCCGAAAGCCTCTGCGTTCTTCTGGAGGGGAGTGGAAGGAAATATTTTTTCCCCAAAGAAGAAAAAATCCATATCCCCAGATATTTGTAAGAGGATTTGAGCGGATTTTCTTGTAAAAGGTTATTTTATTATTTTGTTATTTAGGAAGGGTGGATGGATGGACGGATAGATGGACAGTATATCAACGCAAGCGGCTCTGGTTCAAGAAGGGCTCTGGTTCATCTCAATGGGCGGAAAGTAAGAGGGAGGGACCCTTCCTCCCTCCCTTCCATCTACTTTATTGAACTCCGTGGGAGGAAAAGCTCTCCTAGCCCCGCTCTGAAGTGAAGGAGTATAAACTATGCCATAAGGAAGTATCTTTAATGTCATCGTCACCCAGCTGACTGTACCCCAGTCCTCCTTCTGGGGGTCGCGGGCTTGTGCCTCGTTTCACACGCTTCGCTTTTGGCTGGCCACGTTGGAAACATGGAGGGGTCAATGGGCTGTGGGGTCTCCCGTTCCTCCCGTTCCTCCAACCCTTCCGCAAATGGCACAGGCTTTCATCTCCCGTTCCTCCAACCCTTCCGCAAATGGCACAGGCTTTCGTCTCCCGTTCCTCCCGTTCCTCCAACCCTTCTGCAAATGGCACAGGCTTTCGTCTCAGCAGTTTCCCTTCTCCCTTACTCGTGGCGGGTCAATTTACTGTAGTCAATCTGTGTAAAATGTTATACCCCGCCCACTTTTATACCCCGCAGGGGCATGCTGTGTTTGTAAAAAACGCGTATAACCCGCGGGTTATATGGGTGAAAATACGGTAAATATGTCTCTCTCTGTTGTCCTTGTTAACTGGGCTTTCTTCTTCAATTTGGATCTTGGTGAGTGAACTCTTACCAGTTCAATTCAAGGTGCTGGTTTTGATCTATAAAGCCCTTCATGAGACGTGACCAGGCTATTTTATGGACTGCGTCTCCCTGATTACATCAGGTCACCTCATCAGATCTGCCAGAGAATACATCCTGTAGGGACTGTCATATAAAGACATGCACTCAGTGGTTTCCATGGAATTGAACTTCTCTGTTTATGTTTCCCTGCTTATGAAACATTCATTGTCCTTAAAATTAGATGAGCCATCCTGTTTTATTCCTGAAGGCCCTCAAGAACTGATTTTATTATCAAACCTGGGGCTCCCAGGGAATGGGAGACGTGTTTAGATGGCTCTATTGCTGAGATGGGTGTTTTTACTCCCTCTGTGCCTAGAATTTGTAGCTCTGTTTTTATATTTACCATTCATATGATTTTTATGTATTTGTATATCTGTTGTTTCTATTTGTGGTTTTAAATTTTTGTTGCCTTCCCTATGCGGTGGGTTGTTTAAAAAATTTAATAAACAAATAAATGAACAAAATAAGGGATAAGATGGCAAAGAAAATGATCCTAAAATTGCATAAATATTGCAAGCTGAAGCAATAACTAGGCAAAAAGTGTTTCCACAAGTACAGAAGTAATTTGGTTGGCTCAACTTTTCATCTTGTATAGCAGAGGATAACATTCAAGAGCTGCAGTAGTGCAGTGGTTAGAGTCCAGTACTGTAGGCTACTTCTCTTGATCACTGGCTGCTAGCTGTTTGGCAGTTCGGGTCTCACCAGGCTCAAGGTTGACTCAGCCTTCCATCCTTCCGAGGTGGGTAAAATGAGGACCCAGAGTGTTGGGGGCAATAGGCTGACTCTGTAAACTGCTTAGAGAGGACTGTAAAGCACCGTGAAGCAGTATATAAGTCTGAATGCTATTGCTATTACTCTTGCAGATCCCCATCCCATAAATTTAAAATATGATATTAAAAAGAAAATGTATTGGAAAGAGGGTACCAATAAATAGGTAAAGATAAAGACACCCCCCCCCCCATTCCAGCTCTAGGGGCTGTGCTCATCTCTGCTTTTAAGGCAAAGAACCAGCGTTGTCTGAAGACTCCGTGGTCATGTGGCATGACTCATGAAGGCGTATGGAGGTGCTCAGAGCACTGTTACCTTCCCACCAAAGTGGTCCCTATTTTTCTACTTGCACTTTTTATGTGCTTTCGAACTGCTAGGTTGACAGGAGCTGGGACAAGTATTGGGAACTCACTCCATTATGCAGTGCTAGGGATTCAAACCGCCGAACTGTCGACCTTCTGATCTATAAGCTATGTATTTTAGCCACTGAGTTATTGCGTCCCCCTAAATGCATAACTATAAATCATATTAGTATTTTATTGTAATTAAAGTAACTAGATTCTAAATATTAATAAAACAAAGAGATCATTGTAGATTTTAAAAAGAGCCGGCATTGTCATAGTACACTCAGTATCAAGAATGCAGCTCTAAAGGTGATCAATAGCATTAAGTATCTGGAGGTGCAGACAATTAACAATCTGAATTGGTCTCTCCATATGTCATCCTGAGTGAAGCAAACCAACACCTGCATTTCTGTGTCAGATGAGCACATCTTTCTCCTTCTGTCCTCATCACTTTTTCCAGAGGGACGATTGAGATCATTTTAACAAACAATCTCTTCATCACTGTTTGCTTTGGTGGTAGTGCCTCAGTCAGAAAGTCTATATAGAGAGTGGTAAGGACAGCCAGGAAGGCTATAGGAAGGCTGCTTCCTGTTATTCAGGATACTGCTTATAAGTGCTATGTGCTTAAAGCATTGTTAGAGACCCCACACACCCACTTTATGGACTGTTTCTGTTGCTTCCCTCTGGGAGGAGGTTTTGAAGTATTTCTACCAGGACTACCTGATTCTGTAACAGCTTTGTTCCCTATGCCATCTGTGCGGTAAACTCGCAAGATTTGTTTTTCTCACCCTGTACATTTATAAATCCAAACTAGACTGTATTATTTCTCTGTGTCATACAATATATTTGGGTATATGGGCATATGCTAATTTATTTATTTACTTATTTATTTATCATCTTTATATAGTGTATTTTGGAGGAGATGACCCTTTGACAGCTGTATGGAATGAAATTTTATTTTAATGTATGCCAATTAGCGTACATTTCAAGTGACAATAAAGTTATTCTAAGTTTAAGTCTAAGTCTAAATATATATTAGAAAAAATCTTACTCAATAAACAATATCAGTTCTGGAAAAAACCAAGCACTTTATTTCTGAACAAAGAAGCCTTCATCTAGAAAAAGTTCTGCACATTTTTTTCTCCTTGTTATTGTGTATTTGTGAAGTTTCTTACATTAAGAACCCAGAGGGCATAGTAAGAGCAAATTTGCCTTTAAACTTTGCCCAAAGCCTTGACTTCAATCCTGAGGGCACTCAAGGTTGACTCAGGCTTCCATCCTTCCAAGATTGGAAGGATGGACCCAGATTTTGGGAGCAGTATGCAAAGAATGCGTACAAAGTAAACCACCCAAACGATGCTATAAAGCACTATGGGGCAGTATACACATCTAAATGTTATTGCTATTAAAAAATGGGAGAAGACAACTATTCCTGAATGAAATTCATTGGCCGATTATTTTCATGTTCGTTTATAGCATCATAGAATTCAGCTATCATTCATGTTGCTCTTGAAATCACATCATTCTTTTTCCTAACTAGCTGCTCCCTCGTATTCAGCTCTGGCCTCAGTATGATAATGTAGCACTTGGGCAGGAAAATGCAAGCTAGTAAACCATCACTTGAAGCCAAGATAGAGAAGACTTCCACAGCCACCATGGATTTCCCCTTGGTGCTCAAGTACGTAGGCACAAAGGACACCCAAACACTGCAGAAGACCAGCATGCTGAAGGTGATGAGCTTGGCTTCATTGAACGTGTCGGGCAACTTCCGGGCAAAGAAGGCCACTGTGAAGCTGATGAGGGCCAGAAGCCACATGTAGCCCAGCACAAGGTAAAACATGATCTCCGAGCCTTCGTTGCATTGGACTAAGATCTCATCCAGCTGGGAATGCATGTCCAACTCTGGGAAAGGAGGAGAAATGGTCCACCAGACAGCACAGATGCTTGTTTGAATAAGGGAGCAAAAAACAATGACTGAGATGGACAGCCTTTTCCCCACCCACCACCTCATGCGGTTCCCTGGCTTTGTGGCCATGAAGGCCAGAACCACAGTGATGGTTTTGGCTAACACACAAGACACTGCAATGGAGAAGACAACTCCAAAAACTGCTTGCCGGAACAGACATGTGACTTTCCCTGGACATCCGAGGAAGAGGAAGGAGCAAAGAAAACACAGCAGGAGCGAGACAAGCAGGGTGCAGGTGATATCCCAATTGTTGGCTTTGACGATGGGAGTGTTCTGGTGGAAGATGAATGTCCCCATCACCACAATTGTGATGACAGCAAAAGAAACAGCAAAGCCAGTCAGGACTTCTCCCAGGACTTCTTTGTAGGATAAGTAGGTGATAATTTTGGGAATACATTGATGGTGTTTCTCATTTGGATATTGCTCTGTGGGACACCTCTCACATTGGTTGGAATCTGAAAACCATAAATAAACTCTCTAAAAAGTCTACACATTAAATAGAATTAAGTTCTTAAAAATTATTCCATCCTGAAGGTGTTTTGGGAGACAATAAACCTCTTAAATGTTTTGCTTTAAGAAAATCCTTTTAAAGTTTATTTTGTATTCAATACAGTACGTTTCCTGATCAAGAGATTACACAATTAAATAAAGAAATGTTTTTACTTAAAAAAAGAAGAAAGAGAACAAGGCTGGTGAGAGATCCCAATCAATCCATGCTTTTCTTTAAAACCACCGTATTTTTGGGAGTATACGATTTTGAAGAGGTGAACTAAAAAAAAATATTGCATTCTGCAGACCTCCCAAACCACTGCACGCATCATTTTTTGTGAAAAAATAAGGCATGCAGAGAGTTTGAGAGGATTGCATAGTGCTCCTGGGGCTGCATTTTTTTTTGGGGGGGGACAAGAAAAAATGGCCCTTTTTGCCAAAAAAAGAGCATGCATAGCTTTTAGGAGGCTTGCAGAGTGCTCCTGAGGCCAGGGGGGGGGGGAATGAGCAAAGACCAGTCCACATTTCCCTCCTGTTTGCCCTCCCCAGTCCCCAGGAGCATTTTTCAAGCATTCCAAACCTTCTGCACATCCATTTTTGTGAAGGGGTGTGGGGTTTCTGGAGGCCAAAAACCCTGTATTCACAGTATAAGATTCACCCAGATTTTCACCCACTTTTTGGGGGGGGGAATGGTGTGTATTATGCTCTGAAAAATATGGTACATTCAAGAACCCAAACTTGGTTAGAACAAAATTTATTTTTAAAGAAACACAGATCTCTTTTTTCTTACCAATCATGGTGGAAATGCTTCCCTCTGAACACTTGACACAGTCATAGCAGCAAACCTGTTTTCCCTCCTCAATCAATTTCCGGTACCCAGGATGGCAGCTTTCTACACAGGTGGCAGAAGGTGGTGTCTAATGAGAATGGCCAGAGGAAGACATTAAAATGGATTAGAATCAAGCTTTGAATCAACCAGTCAGCAGTCACGGTCTTTAAATAAGCCCAACCCCGCCCACCACAGTTTCTTGTAATTTCTAATAATGCAAAATTTGGAATTCCTAGGACCGATTGCTAGAATTAGTCAGAGGAGCATTTAAAATCTGAAATGTCTTTGAACTGCTATTGAAAATTTGAAGACAAATCCAAATCCGGACACCTCTTCACATTACATAAAGGAACTTGAGATGTCCTAAAGAGGATCATGAAAGAGTATGTTTCTCATGACCTTAATGAGCTGTTTTAAATTTGAATAGTAATAAGAAAATCCAAAATAAATTTGTGATGTATGGGAAAGAATGTTGAAACTTGCCGAGCTGACAGCCAAAATATTCCTGTTTAGCATTTGGTATCCTTTTCCAATTATTCCTCTGTTATGTTGCCACTCAAGGGTGGTATCACAATTTTCATTGATTCAGCTGATTCAAACTACAGAGTACTCATCAGTGGGAAAGTCTGTCTATCTGTCGGTCTGTTTATCTATCAATCATCCGTCTGTCCATCTGTCCGTCCGTCTATCTATCTATCTATCTATCTATCTATCTATCTATCTATCTATCTATCTATCTATCTATCTATCTATCTATCTTCTTGTTAGATTGGGTAATGGATAGGCCCAAACAGGGTTAATGGTAACAAAAGCTCTTTATTAAGTACAACAAGTGAGAACAATCCATCGAAGGTTGAGTCTGACAACAGCCCTTTTATAGTGAGCTGTCAGACCCTTCACCCAATAGGATTAAGTGTTATTTTTCATATTTTTTTTAAAGGAGAAAGGTAAATCATCCATTCAGTGTTACCTTTCAAAAGATGAATCTTCCACTTCACTAGCTCTCAAGAAGCCCCTGAACTCAAAGGGTCCAAAACCCCAGTGATCAGAGCTCCCTTTCCCTACAATCTGAAAGTGTAATGTACATTTTTCCATAATACAAGAGTGTTCTAACAACATTCAGAAGATATCAAATGATCTTGGAACTACTCTAAGATTACTGGTTTAAAATTGCAGAAATTTGAAAAAATATCCCCATGTTTTATTTGGTTTGTTTAACTCACCTTCTTAAATTTGGGGTTCCATACAATGACAGATGTATTTATGGCGAAGTCTTCCTTTTGAGAACTCAGAGGTTCAATATGTCCAACTTGGACCTTCTGAAAGGATCGATTGGGGAAAGTAATCAAGTTGATGATATCGTATGCTGCTGCCAGGTTTCCATTCTCATTGAAAGCTATTTCTTCCCCAACACTATTGTTGAAATGGAGCTTTTTCAGAAATAAACGAAGCTAAAAGATAAGAGAGACAAATGAGAAATTGGTGTCCATAGCAGGCAATACAATATGGGATTCATCAAATGGTGCTCAACCAGTTTTTAATGAACAATCAAACATTTGAGTTGAAAGTATTTTTTAATGTTCCAACGGCATAATTCTGTTTTGCAGGACTATATTCATATTTTTATGTTTAAGTATTACTAATAGATATATTTGTACATATATTTCTTATTTGTACTTCATGATGGATAAAAATAATTGCCAAGAAATATAACACAATAATAGAATAAAAGATTTGGAAGGGAACTTGGATATTTTCATCTCTTCTTGTCCAACTCCCTGCTCCACCGGGAAACCTTGTACCATTTTAGAAAAATAGTTATCCAATCTCTTCTTAAAATCATCCAGTGTTAGCACACCCACAACTTCTGGAAGCAAGTCATTCTACTGATTAATTGTTTTAACTATCAAGAAATTTCTCCTTAGTTCTAAATTGGTTTTCTCCTTGATTATTTTCCATCCATTGCTTCTTGTCCTGCTTTCAAGTGTTTTGGAGTATATCTTGACTCCCTCTTCTTTGTGGCAAGCCCATAATATATAATGGATAACCCAAGAAAATGTATTTATTGGAGTTCTATTCCAGAAAACACGATTAAGAAGTTAAATGATGACCTTGATATATTAAATCAAATTTTCTTCAGGCATGGGACAGAAAATGCCTACACCAAACATATCTCAGAGAAATACAAGTTTTGTCATTCTATCCTACCCTTGCCTTTCATTTCATCAAATATTATTATTATTTTGCAAAATTCTTCCTTCTGTCTACTTTGGTGAATTTTTCTTCTGCTACTCAACTTCAAAATGTTGCAAAATTGGAGTCTTTTCTTGGATTTGAGGGTTTTTTGGGCTTGAAGATTGGAAAGGAAGCAGAACATCACTGGGAAAAGATTACTTCCCTATATCTAATAATATCTGTAAATAAAAATCTAAATTTCCACAAGGATTAAGCCTCTACACAACTAAAATTATAAATTTGAAAGACAAAAAGAATAGGTATAAAAAGTGGAATGCGGGGTACCCAATTAAGGCAGAATATCAACAAATAACCCAAGGCTGCAAATATGAAATCAGGAAAACTAAGGCTCAAAATCTTGTGAGAAAAAACCCTTCTTTTAACATGTAAAAAACAAGAAAAAACTCAAGGAAAGAATTGGTCCATCAGTGGGAGAAAATGGCAAGAAGATGATGAGCATCAGAGAGAAAGAAGAACTGCTTAATTCATTTTTTACATCTGGCTTTACACAAAAGGAAGAAAAAACAATTCAATCTATCAAAAACAGAACTATGAAAAACATATCAGGAATAGAACTTAAAATAGAGAAGAAAATGGTAAGAGAGCACCTGTCCACCCTAGATGAATTCAAATCATGAGAACCAGATGGATTAAATCCCAAGATTCTGAAGGAACTGGCAGACATGATCTCACTGAACTATATCTTTCAAAGATCCTGGAGTACTAGAGAACTACCAGAGAACTGGAAAATAGCTGATGTAGTCCCCATCTTCAAAAATGGGGTAAAAGATAAATCCAGCAAACCTCAGACCTATCAGCCTGACCTCAATACCTGGGAAGATTCTGGAAAAGGTAATCAAGGAATGAATCTGCAAACACACTTTTTATATAGATATTGAATTTTTATGTTTTAAATTGTTAAAAAAATAAAAAAATACAAAATATAAAATAAATAGCCCAAAGCATATATTTCAATAGACATAAATATCATTAAGATCATTTCCAGCATGAGCCGGGAAGCTCGGATGAGTAAATCTCTGGTCCCATTGACCGACCTAGATTCAATCTCTCATCGTTATCCTGGGACGTGTATATTTGTCTTCATTCATAAAAGTATACTTAGTGAATTTTGTAAACATTAAAATAACTATATTATTATGGCTACATTCCCATTGAAAGGCAACGTAACTCACCTTCCAAGGTTGGACTTTCAGAAAATTCCACTTCTCTTCATTGCCTCTTGTCTTCTGCTTGGCTCTGGATGAATATATAGCATGGAGACCATGTGCTACAGCATACACAGCATTGTAAATACTGTAGCTCTGGCCAGACATCTCCATTTCAAAGACAGTTCCAGGGAGACTCCCCAAATCCTCTTTCCCAGTGCATTTTCTTTGGCCTGGTGCAAGTATACTGCTTATTGGAAATGAACAGATAAATGCGACACTCCAGAACATAGGTAAAAAAGACACTTTAGAGTGATATGGATTTAGGTTCTCCAGGTACTCTTGAAAGCCTGGAACCCTATTTGTGTGTAGGGCAAAAGACAAGCTGCCATTGAAGGAGAATGTGGTGAATTTCTTTGACTCAAAGACAGATGTGACATCCCAGAGAGCACTTATGATCCAAATCCTCTCTATTGGGCACCTGCTACCAATTTCATAGGCTTCAAGAATTATTCGTAAACCTTCTATAGATTCCATGTCCCCATAAACAAGTATTACATTGGTTTTACTATACCACAGGAGACGTCCTATGTTATTTAGATTACTCTTCCGTAAGAAACTGGGGTTATAAGTGATCACTCTTGGAACAAACTGAATTAAAGAAATGCAAATGTCACTCTGGATGAATTTTGGTCTCAGAATTCTGAGAAATCTCTCTCCAGTGGCATCTTCTGGAATGAGAAGATCAATCCAATTCCATCCAAAATATTTCAGGAGCTGAATAATCCCAGCATACTGGAGGTTTTCATTTGGAGTCATCCAAAAGAAAGAAGGGAACTGCTGTTTATCACTCAATGCCAGGTCAAAAGTGCCAAAACTGAGCTGCAGAGTGGGAATAATAATGATGTGCTTTTAGACTAGTTACTGTTTTTGCAGATATGTCAACAAGAAGGAAGGAAGTACATTTCTTTTGCACCTTATTTCAATCAAAAGTCCTGATGTTAAATGTTAAATCTGGGCATCAACAAGTCTTTCCTTATAGCTTTTGCTATAAGCCCTTCATTAGTTTTCCATTCATTACTTTTTAGACCAAGTATTCTTAGTTTTTGATTGTGCTAAGCAAAAATAGAAGGAATGGGTAAAAAAAGAGGAGGCTTATTCTTTAAGGATTTGACAGTATTAATTTCCCATCTTGATACTCAAATAACTTTTTTTCTGTACATTATGAGAGCAACATATCTATTTCTTTACTGATCAATATATTTAAAATTGGTAAGGCATAAAGAACAAGAGAAGAAAATAAAATAACAAGAGGCATGCCCAGAAGAATGAAAGACAAAATCAGACACATTGCTACCATATCAGTTAATAATGGCTAAGCTTGAGACTGAGGAGGAGGAGGAGGAGGAGGAGGAGGAGGAGGAGGAGGAGGAGGAGGAGGAGGAGGAGGAGGAGAAGGAGAAGGAGAAGGAGAAGGAGAAGGAGAAGGAGAAGGAGAAGAATGAAGATAGCAAGAAGGACAGTTACACCTTTTCTTACATTCCAAATGAAATGTTTGCGCTTATTAAGAATTACTCCTGTTGCAATAGTAATTGATGCATTGCATTTCTGTGACAAAATAAACAAATAAAAATTTGATCTGCTTTTGAGAGATTACCCCCAATTTTCGTCCTCCGATAGTTTTTTTTAACTACCACCTTTTCCTCGTCCTGCTTGAGCATTTATGTGAGGCCAGATCCTTACCTGTGGAATTTTGTAGGCATTTAAGATGTTGGCTATCTGGATGGTGTTCTGGGAAGGAAGATCACCAATGACAGCCATGATATTTTGGTCCTTTCCCTTTCTGTAATTGAAGGGACACCAGCTTTCAAGAAAGAAGAGATCCAAAAGGTTCTGAGAGGCTTTCATTGCCTGAAAACCATTATCATGTATCTTGGAGACCAAGGTGATGTTGGGTAACAGGTCCTCATTCATGTTGATCTCCTGAATGGCAAAACTGAAGGCTAGGACATGCTGTAAATTTTTAGGCAATGGCCTGCAAGAAAAATTTCATTTAGTTCTACAATATTAATGTTTTCCTTCAGCCCTAAAATGATGTATTTGACTGCTTGAATTAGTTCAAGAAGTCCTCAGCTTACAACAGACCATACAAAGTTACAATGGCACTGAAAAAAGTGATTTATGACCATTTCTCACACTTAGAACCATTACAGCATCCCCTTGGTCACCTGATATTTATTTGGGTGCCTGGCAACTGATTCATATTTATGGCTATTGCAGTGTTCTGTGATCATATGATCACATTTTGGAACCTTCTGACAAGCAAATGTAATCGGGAAGCCAGATTCATCTCACAAAATTTACTTATTTGAGAACTGTAGTGATTCACTTAACAAATGTGGCAGGAAAAGTAATGGGGACAAAAGCTTTGATTCTTAAATTTCAGAAGTTAAGACATTCCAGAAGTGAGGAAGGCATCGAGTGAGGAACTGAATTGGAGGGTCTGAATCTCACTTGAGGATCTGACAGCATTAGTGTATCACATTTTGAGAAGTTTAAAACAGAAGTTTAATGCAATTGCAAGGATTGTTTCATGTATGTAGGGCAACAATTCAACTGGAGGGCAGAAGCTGATGAATTGTGCAATCTATTAATGACAATCCAAATACTTAAGATACACTTGCCAAACTGGTAGGGACAGTTTGCTCATCTCCGTTTCTAAACCAAAGAATCCGAAGAGGTCTCCGTGGTCATGTGACCAGCATGGCTAAACGCCAAAGGTGCACAAAACGCTGTTACCTTCCTACCAAAGGAAGGGCCTATTTTTATACTTGCACTTTTACATGCTTTCAAACTGGTAGGCTGGCAGAAGCTGGGACAAATAATGGGAGCTCACTCCGCTACACAACATTAGGGATTTGAACCGCCGAACTGCTGAATTTTCTGATTGACAAGCTCAGTGTCTTAGTAACTGAGCCTCTGTGTCCCTTATATCTTGAATACAATCCCCTTAAAAAAAAAACCAACCCTTGAAGGGCACATCGTTTTCTTTCAAAGGAGTACTTGCCATCCTCTCAAAGATCCTTCTGGAAATTCCATAAAGTGCAGTAAAGGCAATTCAGAATATACAGTAGATACAAATTCTCCAATGACTACATCACTGAAGTGAGCAGGGAAACTAAGCCGAAAACGAAGTTTCTTACTGCAAATGGGGTTAAAGGTCTTGTTGAAAGAAGCTTGGAGGAGAAAAAAAGAGAGTAGAAACCCATGGCAAAGTATGTTGAATGCCAAGGTAATTTGGCTCCATTCATAAGAGTGCAGCCACATCTTTTTCACAACACTTTGCCTGGGGCAATGAAATAGACTCTCTATTGGTTTTATGCATATCTAAAGTTGTAGATTACAATAATTATCATCTGAGTGATTCATAATGCCACCTACTGAGTCTCCAGGAGTTGTTGCTAATGGTAAACTTAAACTGCACCATCCCCCTAGGTTCTGTGCATGCCCAAAAAACAAGTTTAATTAATTTAGGTAGGTAGGCAATTCCCTTTCCCAAAGCTATTCAAATATTTTTCCAGTTGACGAGATTATGTGACCCATCTCCTCATCAGGGAATAAAGAAATGATCTTGGGATCATAACAGATTTTGAGTCTTGCTTTCTCAATCCAAGGAAAGCAATGCTGATTAAAAGAGCAAGAGATTGCTTAGTACCCAGATAAATTCTCTCTTCTCATCTCACAATCTGCCAATTCAGTTAAATGCATATCTCTTCTGCCCCTCCATTTTGCTGACATGTTTTAAGACATGGTTTTAAGACATGGTTTTAAGACATCTCTCCTTGTCCCGGACCTAATTTTAGACGAGGGGGCAGACCTGGCATGTATTACTGAAACCTGGCTGGGCCCGGAGGGAGGAGTCCCCCTCACTGAAATGTGCCCAGAAGGATTTCAGGTGCTTCATCAGCCACAACCTCAGTAAAGGGGTGGGGGAGTGGCTGTCATCGTCCGAAGGTCTTTAGTTCCTCGTAGGATCCCTTCTCCGGAGCTTGTTGGGTGTGAGTCCCTGTTGATGAAGTTGGACCTTGGTGGTCACAAGGGTTTGTTGCTAATGTATCTACCTCCCAACAGCGTTGCAACAGACCTCCCCTCGCTCCTCGAGTCAGTAGCTGAGCTGACGGTAGAGGTCCCCAGGCTTATGGTTCTGGGGGATTTCAACCTGCTTACACTTGGTGAACGCTTAGACGGGGCGCAGGAGTTCATGGCTTCCATGACAGCCATGGACTTGACCCAAGTAATTCGGGGTCCGACTCATTCAGCTGGTCACACGCTTGACCTCGTATTTCTTTCGGAGCAGTGGATATGTGATCTAGAGTTGAAGGGCATTAAAACCTTGCCATTGTCATGGTCTGATGACTTCCTACTGAGGCTTGACTTTTGGAAACCAATCTCCCACTGTAGGGAGGGGGAACCGATTAGGTGGTTCCGCCCCAGGCGCCTGATGGATCCTATGGGATTTCAGACGGCGCTTGGAGAAATACCTGACACTATCGTCCACAATCCGGTGGAATCCTTAGTAGCTGCTTGGAATACAGTGGCAGCTGGGGCTCTAAACTGGATTGCGCCTTTGCCACCTCTCCAAGGCAGCGGATCCAGGAGGGCTCCTTGGTTTACCGAGGAACTCCAGGAGATGAAGTGCCAAAAGAGATGCCTAGAGCGCCGCTGGAGGGCCATTAAATCTGAGTCAGACCGAGGACTGAAGAGAGCCTTTATCAGAGCCTATCACGTGGCAATATGGGCGGCGAAATGTTCGCATTTTGCCGCCCTTATTGCATCCGCTGAATTGCGCCCAGCCGCCTTGTTTAGAATAACCCACTCCCTCTTGAAAGGGAGGGATGCGGATGACCCTTTACAAGGAAGAGCTGAGGAATTTGTTCAGTATTTAACAGATAAAGTCGCTCGGATTCGGACAGAGCTGGACTCCAATTGCACGGTACCATACGAGGTACCGGGGGAAGGTATTGAGTATACTTTATGGATTGAGTTTAAACGTGCTTCTCCTGAGGAAGTGGACAAGGCCATGGGAGCTGTGAGTGCCTCCACTTGTATACTGGACCCGTGTCCCTCCTGGCTTGTCTCGACCAGCAGGGAGGTGACACGCGGCTGGATCCGGATGATAGTTAACACCTCTCTCCAGGAGGGAATCTTCCCGCCCCTCCTAAAGGAGGCGGTGGTGAGACTCCTCCTGAAGAAACCGTCTCTGGACCCAGCCATTTTGAGCAACTATCGTCCAGTCTCCAACCTTCCCTTTGTTGGGAAGGTTGTTGAGAAAGTGGTGGCCTCTCAACTCCGACGGTCCTTGGATGAAGCCGATTACCTAGACTCCTTTCAGTCGGGTTTCATGCCTGGTTACAGCACGGAAACTGCTTTGGTCGCGCTGACCAATGATCTCTGGCAGGCCAGGGATAGGGGTTACCCCTCTATCCTTGTGCTCCTTGACCTCTCAGCAGCCTTCGATACCATCGACCATGGTATCCTTCTGCGACGGTTCCGAGAGGTGGGCGTGGGAGTCACTGTCCTTCAGTGGTTCTTCTCCTACCTCTCGGACAGGTCACAGTCAGTGTTGGTCGGAGGGCAGAGATCGACCCCAAGGCCCCTGAATTATGGGGTGCTGCAGGGTTCAGTCCTGTCCCCCCTCCTGTTTAATATCTACATGAAGCCGCTGGGTGAGATCATTCGAGGGCACGGGATAAAATACCACCAATACAAGGATGATACTCAACTGTATCTGTCCACCCCGTGCCAACTCAGCGAAGCAGTAGAAGTGATGTGCCAGTGCCTGGAGGCTGTTAGGGTCTGGTTGGGAGCAAACAAGTTGGCACTCAATCCAAACAAGACCGAGTGGCTTCTGATGTTCCCTCCCAAAGATTGGCCAATTATTCCATCTCTCAGGCTGGGGGGTGAAATTATACACCCCTCAGAGAGGGTTCACAATTTGGGAGTCCTCCTGGATCCCCAGCTGACTTTAGAACACCATTTGTTGGCTGTGACCAGGTGGACCTTTGCCCAGGTTCGCCTGGTGCACCAATTGCGACCCTACCTGGATCGGGAGGTCCTTCAGACAGTCACTCATGCCCTTGTGACCTCAAGACTGGATTATTGTAACGTGCTCTACATGGGGCTGCCCTTGAAGAGTGTTCAAAGACTTCAGTTAGTCCAGAACGCAGCCGCGCGAGCGATTGTGGGTGCACCCAGGTACACCCACGTCACACCTATCCTCCGCAAGCTGCACTGGCTACCCATTGGTCTCCAGATCCACTTCAAGGTGCTGGTCGCTACCTATAAAGCCCTACATGGCATCGGACCTGGGTACCTGAGAGACCGCCTCCTGCCCATAGACCGATTAGATCTCACAGGTTAAGTCTCCTCCGGATTCCATCCGCCAGCCAATGTTGGCTGGCGACTCCCTGGGGGAGAGCCTTCTCTGTTGCAGCTCCAGCCCTCTGGAATGACCTCCCCATGGAGATCCGTACCCTTACTACCCTCCCAGCCTTCCGCAAAGCCACCAAGTCCTGGCTGCTCCAGCAGGCCGGGGGGCTTGTGAAACATCCAGCCCCATGGAAACTGTGAATGTTGCGGTTTTTTTAAAGTGTTGTCTTTTGTCTAGTTATTTCCCCTTCCCTTGTCTATTGTGAACTGCCCGGAGTCCTTTGGGAGTGGGCGGCATACAAGACAAATAAATAATAATAATAATAATGTTACATGTTGTACCAGTGCCCCCTCCATAACTATAATCACATGCCTTCATGATTAAGATCCAGTCACACTCACTTCTCTTATGATAAAATATTTGAGAGTTTGGTAATGGACTACCGTATTTTTTGGAGTATAAGTCACACCGGAATATAAGACATACCAAGGTTTTGAAGAGGCAAATAAAAAAAAGTTTTTGCACTCTGCAAACCTCCCAAAAACGGCCCACATTTTGCAAAAGTGGGCCCGTTTTTTAAAAAAAATAAGGGCATGAATAGCCCTTAAGGAGGCTTGTAGAATGCTCGGGGGGGGGGAGGGCATTACCAAGCAAAAATAGGCCCATTTTTTCCATGAAAACGGGTCTTTGTTTTTTGTCAAAAAAAAAGGGGCATGGATAGACTTTAGGAGGCTTATAGAGTGCTCTTGGGGCTGGTGGCTGGGCAAAATTGAGCAAAAAACTGCCAGTTTTTCACTCATTTCTGCCTTCCCCAGTCTCCAGGAGCTTTTTGAAAGCCTTCTACAGGCTCTGCATGGCCATTTTGGTGAAGGGGTGGAGTTTTGAGAGGGAAAAATGCTGTATTCAGTGTATAAGACGCACCCAGATTTTCAGCCTCTTTTTTGAGGGAAAATGATGTGTTTTATATTCTGAAAAATATGGTATATGGTTTCATGCCTTCCCCCTACATTTGACTCATTACAACTTGCCTATCAGAAGTACCGCTCTATAGATGATTCACTTTTGTGTATGCTTCATGTTAGCTTGGTGCACCTGGAGGAGAAGAATACTCATGTGCGAATGCTGTTTGTTGGTTTTAGCTCAGCACTCAACACAATCATTCCTCAGCATTTGGTGAACAAACTGGGCCTATTAGGTTTTGATACTCCTTTATCAGTGGTGGGATTTTTTTACTACTGGTTCTGTGTGCATGGCTTGGTGGGTGTTAGGAATATAATCTAACGGTTGGGTTTGGCAATATATAAATCATATAGCAATGCTGTACCTGTTTCTTTAAATCATACTGTAAAGTGTGATTGGTTGCTGTTTTCCTCAATCGGCCATAAGAGGGAGCCAGAATGACTGTTAGCTCTCTGTTTGTTAGGTGCTGGTCTGATCTGATCTGAGTGTTTTGGATGCTGGCTGTTAGAAAGTGCTGTGAGCTATTGTAAATTTTGCAACTGCCAGCAAACTTTGGGTACCTCTCAACAAGCCTATCTATGATAACCCAGTTGGATGGCACAAACTATGTTTCCTGGTTTATGAAATGCAGTCTACTCCTGCCTAGGGAAGGTTTATGGGTTGCTCTACAGAATCCACCGGATGTAACTGCTTGGAATCCAGATAACGATGACGATGCCAAGAAGATAGCAGATTTTCAGCGATGCAATGAATGGGTGTTGTGTATTATTAGTCTAACACTGAACGACCAACAATTAATACATATTCATGGAGAAAATTCTGCTGCAAGATGTTGGGAGAATTTGAAGAGGATTTATGTACGTGACACTGTAGGTGCACAGATGCATCTTACATGCAAACTGTTTAGGGCACGTCTTCTGAAAGGTGGAGATATGTTAGCTCATTTAACATTTATGAAAGGGGTTTTCCAAGAGCTACATGAAAAAGAAATACTTTTTTCTGAGCTACAGCAAGTTTATATCATACTCTCCTCACTGGATGAGAATTATGATGTTTTTGTATCTTCTCTTGAAGTCCTAACCCGAAATGAACTAACATTGACTGACATTACTGCATGACTGTTGGAAGAGTTAAGAAGAAGGATGGAAAGGGAACAACTGAGAGAGAAACCACCACAACATGAGGAGTCACCTTCTACTGCCTATACTGTTCGAAAATGTTTTTCTTGTGGAGCTAAGAGACATATCGCTAGATTCTGTAAAAAGGCAAAACAACAGAATGCTGGAAGAGCTAGAAAAAATGCAAATGTCAACTTAGTTATGTCTACTTTGGCTATGTCTAGCAATGCACCAGTAAACCATGATTTGTGAGTTGTTGATAGTGGAGCATCACAGTGCATTGCTAGAGATAGAAAAAGGTTTGTAAAAATGACCACAAGCAAGGAACGTGTATTTTTGGCAAATGGATGGAAGATGAGGGTGTCTGGTGAAGGTAATGCATGTTGTTCATTCCTAAATGAGCAGTTACCAATGTCATATGTACCTAACCTGAAATTCAATTTACTATCAGTTAGGGCTCTGTTTAACATTGGCTACGTGGTAACCTTTAGGGGAGATATCTGTATCATTGAAAAGGAGGACATCAGGGTTACTGCTACTTTAAAAAACAGTTTGTGTGTTATACCGGATGGCCAGATGGCTAAAACAGCTTATCATAATGTTAAACCCCGTGACGAATGCATACATTTACTATATAGACGCATGGGGCACATTCATTTCAAGATGCTGCAACAAACTGTAAAGTTAGCAGAAGGAGTAAAATTAAAACTATGCGGAAAATATATAAACTGCAATGTTTGCAAACAGGAGAAAAACAAAGTAACTCCAGCAAACAGTGGGCATGGCAGGGGAAGGATACTGAAAAAGCTCAATTTCTTCCCAACCAGCTGGGATTTGAGAGGCTGAGAATAGATGGGGGTGGAGCCAGTCAGTAGTATTTACTGGTTCTCCAAACTACTCAAAATTTCCAATATTGGTTCTCCAGAACTGGCCAGGACCTGCTGAATACCACCTCTGCTCTTTATGTAACGAGATACTTGATTTCCTTCTTGATAGCCCCCAGTTTATGCGAGTTGGAAGAAAAGTTTCCCTCTCCATCTCCTTGAGTACAGATTCCCCGCAGGGCTGTGTCTTAAGTCCATTACTGTTCACCTTGATGACTGGTGTGCCATATCTAATACAAATCATATTGTGAAGTATGCGCACGACACGGCAGTGGTGTGTCTTATCTGGGAGGACAATGAAGATGCTTGTAGGGAAGAGGTGAAGACTCTGGTGGTTTGTTGCAATAAAAGTAATCTGGTCCTAAATGTTAATAAAACAAAGGAGATCATTGCAGATTCTAGAAAGAACCAGCATTTCATACTCCACTCAGAATCAATGATGCAGACAACAAAGACTTTTACAGGCAGGCAACACCCATCATGAAATTGTTTCCCCTGGAAGACCTTAACACAGATAACACCTCTCCATCTGACCTCTGGAAATTGTTTCTGCTTTTTTATTGGCTTTAACTCTTCTTCTACTTCTTGGGAATGCCTTTTTTTGCAATTGTAATACCTATAATTATATAACAATAAATGTTGTATTCCTAGCTAAGGCACCACAAGTTGGAATTGCAAGGCAATGAAATGCATGTACACGAAGAACATGGCGGCAATGGCAGCAGCTTTTTTGGTGACCTCTGGTATTTTTGGTGGCCTGCGGACAGCCATCACCTCTTTGAGAGCCGCTTTGTGGCTGTGGACCAGCCGTCACGGAAGGTAAGCAGCCCAAACAAAGAGGCAGTGATGGAGGAGGAAGCAGGGCTAGGGCCAGGGCCACTAAAGGAGGGGAAACAAGGGTAACTGTCGAAGGGAAGGTGGGGTTAGATGGTAGAAATTCCCCCCCAAAATCCTACCTTTTCCATCTTCATCCTCTGTTTTCTCAACAAACTCCCCTTTGGGAAGGGTAGTTGGATACCTCTCACCTCCTCTAAACAATGGTCTTTCACTTAATAATGACAAGATAAATACTAAGTATATCTTCAAATTTACAGAAACATATCATGCTTAACAATAGAGTACTGTATGTATAGATTACATCCCATTTATTCACTAAGGGATTCATTGAACAGTAATGTTGCATCTACTAGTATTGTTTGCAAAATGAAACACTTTTTGCCTATTCACATTATCAGTTATTACAAATTTTCCCTCTTTTTTCCCCCTTGTATCTTTTCTCTCCTCCCCTTATTTGTATACCAGCCATTTCCCTTGTTTGTTTGCAAAATCAAAGTTTTAGTTTGTTTTGTGTAATTAACATTTATAAATAATTGTTGTGGTGGAAACTTAATTTGTTGAAAAATAATTTCTTCTCTAGAACCTTCTTTAATTGTTTTTTTCCTTTTCTCTCATCTAAGACAGCTTGAGGTTTATCTAGATTTTTTTTAAAGTTCATTGATATGTTTTATAAGATATCTTTTCATGAAAAAAATATCTTCCTTAAATCCATTTACTATCTGTTCATTTGTGTCATTTAGCATAACAGTTCAAGGTTGGAATTTTGTTTAGGATTTTAAATATCTTTGCAAAGAATTTTAATTCCTGTTTCCATCTTTCATATCTTTTCAGATGTCATATTGCTTCTTGTCTCTTCTAACAGCTCACTGAAATCTTTTGTTAATTTTTTTTAAACTTTTCATGGTTTTTGCTTCTTTTCAGTTCTTAGAAAATGATACTGTTTGCATAAATACTTTTATTTTATGCATAAAATAAATGTCTTTGCTAAGGATTAAGAAAAGATTATTGTATAAGTTGAAGGGGATGTTAGCAACAGCAATGATTTGTCTAAATTACTAAAGTACTTTGTGGTCCATCTGAAAGAATAGGGATGAAATCCTAGTTATTTGAGTAAAGTGGTTGAGGATATTTGAGGAACCTGATAGACTCCATTTTGAATAAAGGAATATTTATTCTGCTTAGACTGGAATAAAACTGTTCATGCGTTGCTGATAGTCTGGGTCACTTCGACCTAGCCATGAATAGGAAAGTCACGAAAGCTAGCAGGCCACTGCTGCCACCCACCCGCTTTCAGCCACATGGCATATGCCAGCTCATGAAACCTAGCCCGCCACTGCCCACCCACTTTTGGCCATGTGCAAATGCAGGCGCTGGCACCATCGCCGACCATCACTATTCAGCCAGGCTGCATACAGCAGCTCGTGGCTTTTGTAAGGGAAGGCCTAGAAGGCCTGCCCTCGTGAAAGCCATGAGCTGGCGTGAGCTAGCCACCCGATGCCCCCCTCGCACTTGGTTGCTTACCTAAGGGATGCAACAAGCTGCTGGAAGGCGAATCGAAGCAAAGGGAGGACCAATCAGCAAGCATAATGTGACAGCTGCTTGGGAAAGAGAAAGACTCTGGCGCCAGGCTTTTAAATCAGTCGCCTCCAGCCCTCTCACTGATTGGCTGGACTCCAGCCAATCAGTGAGCAGCGGGCTGGGCTAGTTTAGTGTGGATGGGTGGGGAAGCAAGTGAGCTGCGATGGGACAGCCAGGGCGAGTGAGCGACCAGGCTGTGGCACCCGTGACTTCCGGGTTCACCAGTTGGACCTCCTCTCACTGGATTGGTAAATTTCACCACCCAGTTCTCCCGAGCTGATGTGAACTGGCAGAAACCCACCACTGCTACAATGGCACCCTGTATATTCTCACTCCATACAAAGTGGTGCCAGGATTTCAAAATTGTATTAAATTAACAAATCCCCTTAAGTCTAGACTGTTAGAGTGTGTGAGAGTTTATGACTGTCAGAGACATGCTAATAAGGTCAGTCAATGAATAGAAATGGCAACTGGGTCAGCCAATGAGGGCTCTTTGGAAACTGAAATGGTATTTGCTGTCTGAGCCATAAAGAGACAGCAAGGAGCCCTCAGTTGTTCTGTACTAAAGCTCTGAAACTGTGCTGAGCTCTAAACTAGTCTGCTGCTCTGAACTGAAACTGAAACTGTTCTCTCCTCTGCCTATGTTTGCTTGTATATACTACCACATTGGAAAACCTGCTTCTGATATTGTATATTGACGTGTTATGTTATATATAAAAAGAAATTAATGAATCCTTCTGAATCAGTTACCTGTTTGCGTTTTCAGGATGTGATTCCTGCTTCAAACTCTGACATAGACTTTATTTTCTCCGTGAATTATGCGTGGTACGACTAAAGCGTGCCCGATTAAACCGTGTCACTGACGTTATCAACAGGGCGACAACAGCGAGCGCGGAGAAAGAAGGGCGCTTTAAATAGCGCTTTGAAAGCAAGCCGATTCAAGTTAAGGTAAGGGTTAGGTTTAGGGGGGTTATGTTTAGGTTTAGGGGTTAATTTTTAGGTTTAGCGTTTAGAGCGTGCTTCTGTCTCCACGCTGTTGTCGCCCTGTGATGACGTCAGCTATGTGGTTTCGTCAAGCGCCCTTTAGTCGAACACGGTTTTGTGGTGGAACCGAATTATGGACATCAACATTCTCCTACTCAAGGATCACAGACTGCACATGGAGAAAAGAAAAATTAATAACAATAATAAAAATAAATAAAAATGAAATGTAGATAGTTGTGAGGAAAGGAAAATTATTTATTTCCAATCAAAGAGGTTGCCTATAGGGACAGTTGCAGAGAAAGTGGATACAAAAAGGGAGTTTATCCTGGGTGCGCAAATGTGTTTGTGCTGATTCTAGGGTGACACTTTAGGGACGTGGCCGCCTATATATGTTGACCCACTTTGTTTAAATCAAATGTTATGGATTGGGTCTCTTCCTTTCAACTGTGAGCATTATAATTATGTTTGCATGTTAATTGAGTTGTGTGTATTTGCTTTTGTGTCAAATTTATAATTTGAAATCAGTGTTTAATTAATTATGTTATGTTTTCTGCGAACTTAAAGGATCTTTGAGAATGTTAACCAAGAACCTGTCTTGGAATGTGGGGCTAGTTAACATCTGAATCCCTATAAATTATTTTCTAACAGTTATAATATTTATGAGTTCTTCCCACAATGGAGATGTTTGCATCAAGACTGAGCGACAACTATGTATTCTAACCGGCTGAGGTGGGTTGCTGCAGGTTCGGCTCGGATCTGGCGAACTGGTAGCATTGGTGGCAGGAGGCTCTGCCCACCCACCCAGAAACTTCTACGTATCCACAGAAGCATTGTGCGCAACTGCGTATGTGTGAGCTCACTCAAACCTGTAGTTAAAATATTGGCAACCCCACACCTGAATGAGTAAATATGTCTCTGTTGTCCTTATTAACTGTGATTTGTTCTTCAGCTTGAATCTTGGTCATTCCTATATGATACCCACTGGTTGCACAATTTGCAATCTTAGCACTGGATGGAGTGTTACACCGCCCCAGATTGATCCAACCTGAAGGTCCTTCAAATAACTGCTGCTAAATGAGCAGATGGCAGCTCTGGCTAGGAGATCCTTTGTACAACTTATTTCTGCATTGGTAGGCTCCTGATGCTCAAGTCACCTCCATATTGGACTACTGCAATGCTTTCCACATGGGGCTGCCCTTGAATGTGGAAGCTTCACCTGGTACAGAATGCAACAGCACTTGCACTGCTAAAACAGCCCATGCTATACTTCTGCTCTGTGAGCTGCATTGATTTAAATTCAAGGTGCTGGTTTTGATTTATAACGCCCTTCATGAGACGGGGCCAGGCTATTTTATGGACTCCGTCTCCCTGATTACATCAGGTCACCTCATCAGATCTGCCAGAGAATACATCCTGTAGTGACTGTTATATAAGGACATGCATTCAGTGGTTTCCATGGAATTGATCTTCTCTGTTAGTGTTACCATGCTTATGGAACGTTCTTTGTCCTTAAAATTAGATGACCCATCCGGTTTTATTCCTGAAGGCCCTCAAGAACTGATTATATTGTCAAACCTGGGGCTCCCAGGGAATGGGAGACATGTTTAGATGGCTTTATTGCTGATAAGGCTGTTTTCAATCCCTCTTCGCCTAGAACTTGTAGCTATGTTTTTATATTTATATTTTATATAAGAGCCAAGGTGGCGCAGTGGTTAAATGCAGCACTGCAGGCTGACTGCTAGATCAGCAGTTCAGCGGTTCAAATCTCACCGGCTCAGGGTTGACTCAGCCTTCCATCCTTCCTAGGTGGGTAAAATGAGGACCCGGATTGTTGTTGGGGGCAATATGCTGACTCTGTAAACCGCTTAGAGAGGGCTGAAAGCCCTATGAAGCGGTATATAAGTCTACTGTTATTGCTATTGTTATTGCTATTGCTATATTTACCATTCATATGATTTTTATATATTTGTATATCAGTTGTTTTTATTTGTGGTTTTAATCTTTTTGTTGTGTATTACTGAGGACTGCCTCCCATATGGGGTGGGTGGGTTTATAAATTTGATAAACAAATAAATAAACAAAATAAGGGATAAGATGGCAAAGAAAATGATCCTAAAATTGCATAAATATTGCAAGCTGAAGTAACATCACTAATAATGAACCATAATTTTGTTGAAATTCCTGGGCAGAAAATGTTTCCACAAGTACAGAAGTAATTTGGTTGGCTCAACTTATCATTTTGTATAGCAGAGGATAATATTCAAGAGCTGCAGTAGTGCAGTGGTTAAAGTCCAGTACTGCAGGCTACTTCTCTTGATCACTGGCTGCTAGCTGTTTGGCAGTTTGGGTCTCACCAGGCTCAAGGTTGACTCAGCCTTCCATCCTTCTGAGGTGTGTAAAATGAGGACCCAGAGTGTTGGGGGCAATAGGCTGACTCTGTAAACTCCTGTGAGAGGACTGTAAAGCACTGCGAAGCAGTAGATAAGTCTAACAGCTACTGCTATTACTCTTGCAGTTTCAAAAGTTTTGAATATGATCCCCGTCCCATAAATTTAAAATACCATATTAAAAAGAAAATGTGTTGGAAAGAGGGTACCAATAAATATGTGAAGATAAAGATCCCCCACACATGCGTGCTAGTTGTTTCCAGCTCTAGGGGCTGTGCTCATCTCTGTTTCCAAGGCAAAGAACCAGCATTGTCTGTAGACTCCATGGCCATGTGACTCATGTAGGCGTATGGACGTACTCAGAGCACTGTTACCTTCCTACCAAAGTGGTCCCTATTTTTCTACTTGCACTTTTTAGGTCCTTTCGAACTGCTAGGTTGACAGGAGCTGGGACAAGTAATGGGAACTCACTCCATTATGCAGTGCTAGGGATTCAAACCACTGAACTGTTGACCTTCTGATCTATAAGCTATGTGTTTAGCCACTGAGTTATTGTGTCCCCCTAAATACATGACTATAAATCATATTAGCATTTTATTGTAATTAAAGTAACTAGATTCTAAATATTAATAAAACAAAGAGATCATTGTAGATTTTAAAAAGAACTGGCATTGTCATATTCCACTCAGTATCAAGAATGCAGCTCTAAAGGTGATCAATAGCATTAAGTATCTGGGAGGGGCAGACAATTAACAATCTGAATTGGTCTCTCCACATGTCATCCTGAGTGAAGCAAACCACCACCTGCATTCCTGTGTCAGATGAGGAGAGCAGATCTTTCTCCTTCTGTCCTGGTCACTTTTTCCAGAGAGAAGATTGAGATCATTTTAACAAACAATCTCTTCATCACCGTTTGGTTTGGTGGTAGTGCCTCAGTCAGAAAGTCCATATAGAGAGTGGTAAGGACAGCCAGGAAGGCTATAGGAAGGCCGCTTCCTGTTATTCAGGATACTGCTTATAAGTGTTATGTGCTTAAAGCATTGTTAGAGACCCCACACACCCACTTTATGGTCTGTTTATGTTGCTCCCCTCTGGGAGGAGGTTTTGAAGTATTTCTACCAGGACTACCTGATTCTGTAACAGCTTTGTTCCCTATGCCATCTGTCTGTTAAACTCACAAGATTTGTTTTTCTCACCATGTACATTTATAAATCCAAACTAGACTGTATTATTTCTCTGTGTCATACAATGTATGTGGGTCTATGGGCATATGCTCATTTATTTATTTACCTATTTACTTACTTATTTCTTATGTTTATGTAGTGTATATTGTAGATGACCCTTTGACTGCTGTATGGAATGAAATTTCATTTTAATGTATGGCATTTGCGTACATTTCAAGTGACAATAAAGTTATTCTAAGTTTAAGTCTAAGTCTAAATATAAATGAGGTAAAATCTTACTCAATAAAAAAGATCAGTTCTGGAAAACCCAAGCAATTTATTTCTGAACAAAGAAGTCTTCATCTAGAAAAAGTTGTGTACCGAGAAGAAGGCGGGGCTTAGCAGTGAGAAGACGGAGTTTCATGCTATTCCTGAAATTCCCCTATTCCGAAGGAAATTGGACGGGTCGTTTTCGATCCTAGCTGTCCCAAAGAGACAGTGAAAGGTTTGGGGAGATCCAGTGACCTCAGAGTGGTTGCAGGTCTCTTGGGGGGCTTGAAATTCAACCCCTTTTGTCAGCTCCTTCTGGATTAGCTGTATGCTAACCGAAACTGCAGGTTGCCCCTAAGAATGGTGGAAGTGATTTCAACTGGTAAGCTGATTTTATTACTCAAAAAGAGACGGTCTGCACTAAAATTTAAGCTAATTGAAACCAAAGAACAAAAGAATCTAGTGGCGAATTGGTTTTTCTTTAATGGATTTATGGCCGGTGGTTACCCTATTTCTTAAATGTTTTAAAGATCTACTTCAACATTCCCTCTGACTCTTTTTAAGTGGGCTGTAAACTAATTTACTATAAATTGGCTTTTTACGATCTGACACTTTTATTGCTTGGCTGTGTTGGTCTAAGATCAGATAAGATCGCACAGCTCCCAGCGTGTTTTTACTTGCAAATATTTTAGAGCTTCTAACTGCGTCACAACATGGCGTCGATACATACTCCCAAAAGTTTGTTTCAAATGTTTTTCTCTGCATTTCAAAAGTTGTTTGACTCATATGAAAGATTTGAAAAAAAATTGGACTATTTGACATTAAAATATGAAGAAAAAAGTGAGAATGTTGAATGTTTGAATGTTCCTGAAATACAAATGAAGAATGTGAGAAATGAAGTCTCTCAACTTGCTGACACGCAGGGCGTCTGGTTTATTTTGGAGGGAGAAAGAGATGCAACGCTGGAAAGGGGGGGCAGCCATACAGAAGATTTATTTTAAAACACAGAGCGCAGGAGGAATGAGAAGCATTAAAGAATCTACACTTTATGAGAAATCAGTTGCAGAATTTTTAATTCCACCCTTGAGAATTAAAGACAAATTGAAAAGTGTAACAAGGGGGACAACGTTATTATTTTATCAGAGGCATCCTGAGTAAAAAGGTGCGAAGATATCCCTGTTTGGACTTGCTTATAAAAACATTTGGTAAATCTGTTCCATGAATGGCAATAGGATTAAGAAGGTTTTGTTATTGGAGAGACATAGGCTGATAGATGGAAGAATACAATTTAAAATTAGCTAAATCTGATTACTCTTATTTGTAATAGATATGGCTGAATAATAATTGATATTGATAGTAATGTATATAATGTGGAGTTGATATGATAAATAATTGGATATGAGAAGGGAAGGTTGGAAATATTTTTGGACCATATACAAAGGTTATTAATCACAATAATTGTCACTATTAAAAAATAAAATAAAATATATACAGTTAAATGTTAACTAATAATGGGAAAATGTTACGATATACGATATAATTACATAAAGAAGGGAGAATGATAATAAACTACATTGCATGGAAGATGGAATTTTTGGTATTAAATATTATGGATGCTCAGCTAAAACAGGATATGAGGATTTGATGTTAATGGAGGATTTTACAAACAAGTAAATAAATGTCAGCATGTGGTTATGGACTAAATCCTTGGCATAGTTAAGGATGAAGGATGTTTAAATAACTGTAGTCAACTAAAAGTGGAGGTATAATGATGTCAATATGGTAAACATTTGAGTTAAGATATTTGAATTAATATGAATTATGATATGATTTAATTATAATATGAATTAATGGAAGAGATGCACCAAAACATGTTGTAACCAGCTGATATACTTTTTTTATATAATATATACCTGTGTTACTTTTTTTGGGTTTTTCTTTTGTTCTTTTTTTTGTTCTTTTTGTCTTCTTTGTTTGTTTGTTTTTTCATTTTTTTCCCGATTTTTTCTTTTCCCACTGGTGTGGGCATGTATTGTTTAAGAAACAAAAATTATTATTATTATTATTATTATTATTATTATTATTATTATTATACAATTGTATCACAGCGGCCAGTTGTTTCGCCGGATTTGGCATTGGTTACTAGTCGGGCCCCACCCAGGGGCCTAGGACGTCGTAACGTATTTTCTTAATATGCGTGCAGATCCAAGCAGTGCGGCTTTTTGCATTTGACTGATGGTGATTTTGTCAATTTTTAACTGTTTTAAATGTAATTCCAGTGCTTTTGGAATAGCACCCAGTGTGCCAATTACCACTGGAATTACCACTGCTGGTTTGTGCCATAGTCGTTGAATTTCGATTTTTAAGTCCTGGTATCTTGCGATTTTTTCATGTTCCTTCTCGGCGACCCTGCTATCACCTGGTATTGCGATGTCTATGATTGCGACCTTATTTTTCTCAACCAGTGTGATGTCTGGTGTATTATGCGCCAGTATTTTGTCGGTTTGTATACGGAAATCCCACAAGATCTTGACCATCTGATTTTCGGTGACTTTTTCAGGCTGATGTTCCCACCAGTTTTTTGCTGTTTTGATATTATAATTTTTGCACAAATTCCAATGGATCATTTGTGCTACTGAATTGTGCCGCGATTTATAATCAGTCTGCGCGATTTTTTTACAGCAGCTGAGCATGTGATCAACAGTTTCATCAGCTTCTTTGCAAAGTCTGCATTTGGCATCATCAGAGGATTTTTCTATTTTGGCCTTAATGGCATTTGTGCGGATAGCTTGTTCTTGCGCAGCCAGGATTAGTGACTCTGTTTCTTTCTTTAATGTACCTGTTGTTAACCATAACCAAGTTTGTTCACTGTCCACTTTATCTTTTATTTTTTCCAGAAATTGGCCATGCAGTGCTTTGTTCTGCCAACTCTCCATTCTTGATTTTATCACATCTTTTCTGTATTCTTGTTTCGTCTGTTGGGCCTTCAGTAGATTTTTGTTCTTTACTTAGATTAATAGATGTTCTTGACTTTCTTTTAAATAATCAGCCAGTGCATGTTTTTCTTCTTCAACTATTTGCTTCACTTGTAATAATCCTCTGCCACCTGATTTTCAGGGCAGGTACAGTCTATCAGTATCACCACGTGGATATAAACTGTAGTGCACTGTCATTAGTTTCCTGGTTTTTCGGTCCAAAAGGTCCAAATCAGCTTGTGTCCAGTTAACTATACCAGCTGTGTATCTTATAACTGGTATTGCCCAGGTATTTATGGCCTTGATTGTATTTCCACCATTCAATTTAGATTTTAAATTTTTCCTAACTCTGTTGGTGTACTCTCGCCTGACAATAGTTTTTACTTCTCCATGCTTGATGTTATCTAACTGCAGAATGCCTAAGTATTTGTAGGCTTCATGTTCTTTGCATTTAATTAATTGGCCATTGGGCATTTCAATTCCCTCACATGCAGTGATTTTGTCCCTTTTTATGGATACAGTGGCGCATTTTTCCATGCCAAACTGCATTGAAATATCGGTGCTGAATACTCAGACTGTGTTTGTCAATGATTGGATTTCTGTTTCTGACTTTCCATAGAGTTTCAAATCATCCATATATAGTAAATGTGAAATTTTTTCAGCTTCTTTGGCTGTTTGGTAGCCTACTGATAGTGGGATCATTGCGATGATGAAGAGAAAAGGTGAAAGTGAATCACCCTGGAAAATTCCTCGCTTGATATTAACCATTCCATAGATCTCATTCCCTACTGCCAACTCAGTTCTCCATTGTTTCATTGCCTTTTCAGTAAAGGATGTAATATTTTTGCTAATGCCAGTTGTTTCTAAGCATTTTATGATCCAACTATGTGGCAGTGAGTCAAATGCCTTTTTGTAATCAATCCAGACCATATTCAAGTTCGTTTTTCTGTTCTTACAATTTTCTAATATCATTTTATCAGTATTATTATTATTATTATTATTATTATTATTATTATTATTGTCAAATGAAAATGGATATATGATGATGGTGACATGTATGAATATTTGAGTTAAAATGCTCGAGTTAATATGAACTATGTTTCTTGACTGTGGAAGAGATGCGCAAAAGTCTATTTGTAACCAACTGATACACTTTCTATAGCATGTAAAGAAGGATGTTGTATTTGTTTTAAATTAAAAATTAAAAAACTTTATTAAAAAAAGTTGTGTACCTTTTTTTCTCCTTGATATTGTGTATTTGTGAAGTTTCTTACATTAAGAACCCAGAGGGCACAGTAAGAGCAAATTTGCCTCTAAACTTTGCCCAAAACCTTGACTTCAATCCTGAGGGCAGTCAAAGTTGACTCAGCCTTCCATACCTCCAAGAATGGAAGGATGGACCCAGATTTTGGGTGCAGTATGCAAATAATACTTTCGTAGTAAACCACCCAGACAATGCTATAAAGCACTATTGGGCAGTATACACATCTAAATGTTATTGCTATTAAAAAAATGGGAGAAGACAACAATTCCTGAATGAAATTCTTTGGCCAATTATTGTCATGTTCTTTTTATAGCATCATAGAATTCAGCCATCATTCATGTTGCTCTTGAAATCACACCATTCTTTTTCCTAACTAGCTGCTCCCTCGTATTCAGCTCTGGCCTCAGTATGATAATGTAGCACTTGGGCAGGAAAATGCAACCTAGTAAACCACCACTTGAGGCCAAAATAGAGAAGACTTCCACAGCCACCATGGATTTCCCCTTGATGCTCAAGTACGTGGGCACAAAGGACACCCAAACACTGCAGAAGACCAGCATGCTGAAGGTGATGAGCTTGGCTTCATTGAACGAGTCGGGCAACTTCCGGGCAAAGAAGGCCACTGTGAAGCTGATGAGGGCCAGAAGCCACATGTAGCCCAGCACAAGGTAAAACATGATCTCCGAGCCTTCATTGCACTGCACTAAGATCTCATCCAGCTGGGAATGCATGTCTAACTCTGGGAAAGAAGGAGAAATGGTCCACCAGGCAGCACAGATGCTTGTTTGAATAAGGGAGCAAAAAACAATGACTGAGACGGACAGCCTTTTCCCCACCCACCACCTCATGCGGTTCCCTGGCTTTGTGGCCATGAAGGCCAGAACCACAGTGATGGTTTTGGCTAACACACAAGAAACTGCAATGGAGAAGACCACTCCAAAAACTGCTTGCCGGAGCAGACATGTGACTTTCCCTGGACATCCGAGGAAGAGGAAGGAGCAAAGAAAACAGAGCAGGAGCGAGACAAGCAGGGTACAGGTGATATCCCAATTGTTGGCTTTGACGATGGGAGTGTTCTGGTGGAAGATGAATGTCCCCATCACCACAATTGTGATGACAGCAAAAGAAACAGCAAAGCCAGTCAGGACTTCTCCCAGGGCTTCTTTGTAGGATAAGTAGGTGATAATTTTGGGAATACATTGATGGTGTTTCTCATTTGGATATTGCTCTGCGGGACACTTCTCACATTGGTTGGAATCTGAAAACCATAAATAAAATCTCTAAAAAGTCTACACATTGAATAGAATTAAGTTCTTAAAAATTATTCCATCCTGAAGATGTTTGGGGAGAGAATAAACCTCTTAAATGTTTTGCTTAAAGAAAATCCTCCTGGGGCTGGTTTTTTTTGGCAAAAACAAGCAAAAAATGACCCGGGTTTTTTTGCGAAAAAAGGAGCATGCATAGCTTTTAGGAGGCTTGTAGAGTGCTCCTGGGGGCTGGGGTGGGTGGGAAATCAGCAAAAACCATCCCATTTTCCACTCGTGTTTGCCCTCTCCAGTCCCCAGGAGCATTTTGCAAGACTCCCAAACCCTCTGCACATCCATTTTTGTGAAGAGGGGTGGGGTTTCTGGAGGCAACCCCCCCCCCTGTATTCAATGTATAAGACAAACTCAGATTTTCACCCTCTTTTGGGGGAGGAAATGGTGCGTCTTATGCTCTGAAAAATATGGCATATTCAAGAACCCAAACTTGGTTAGAACAAAATGTATTTTTAAAGAAACACAGATCTTTTTTTTCTTACCAATCATGGTGGAATTGCTTCCCTCTGAACACTTGACACAGTCATAGCAGCAAACCTGTTTTCCCTCCTCAATCACTTTCCAGTACCCAGGATGGCAGCTTTCTACACAGGTGGCAGAAGGTGGTGTCTAATGAGAATGGCCAGAGGAAGACATTAAAATGGATTAGAATCAAGCTTTGAATCAACCAGTCAGCAGTCACGGTCTTTAAATAAATCCAACCCCGCCCACCACAGTTTCTTGTAATTTCTAATAATACAAAATTTGGAATTCCCAGGACCGATTCCTTGAATTAATCAGAGGAGCAGTTAAAATCTGAAAAGTCTTTGAACTGCTATTGAAAATTTGAAGACAAATCCAAATCTGGACACATCTTCACATTACATAATGGAACTTGAGATGTCCTAAAGAGGACCATTAAAGAGTATGTTTCTCATGACCTTAAAGAGCTGTTTTAAATTTCAATGGTAATAAGAAAATCCAGAATAAATTTGTGATGTATGGGAAAGAGTGTTGAAACTGCTGAGTTGACAGCAAAAATATTCCTGTTTAGCATTTGGTATCCTTTTCCAATTATTCCTGTGTTATGTTGCCACTCAAGGGTGGTATCCCAATTTTCATTGCACAGGATGGGTCAAGCAAGGCAAAGAGATTGTCCAGCTTTAGTTGCCCCCCTTTTTTTGAACATACTCAATTATGAAAAAACCACCTGACAATTAAGAGTGTTTCAAGTGTGGTGAGCACAGGACTTGGGTGATGGCCAACTTTGGTATATATCCACAGTCCATCTATACTATTCTGTGACAAACAATAAAATGGGATAACACAATTATCCAATCTTGCCTGCATTTCAAAACACATAAGGACTAGTGCCTGCTGAAAAGTTATTTAGTTTTATGAGAAAAATAAGAGAAAAAATCCACTGAATCTCTAAATGGCTAGAAGCTGCCCCAGATTTTTGAATTGGCTATGGGAAGCAAAAGGAAATAGTGGCAAGAAAAATATTGCCTGTGAAGCTCCAGGGAAATGGGATGTTTATGTTAGACTGAAGTGGAAAATAGGTGTGATAACTTTGTGCCTCAGATGATTCAAACATTGACTACAAAGTCAGATAAACTCATCATTGGGAAGTCTGCCTGCCTGCCTGCCTGCCTGCCTGCCTGCCTGCCTGCCTGCCTGCCTGCCTGCCTGCCTGCCTGCCTGCCTCTCTATCTATCTATCTATCTATCTATCTATCTATCTATCTATCTATCTATCTATCTATCTATCTATCTATCTATCTATCTTCTTGTTCGATTGGGTAATGGATAGGCACACACATGCTTAACAGTAACAACAGCTGTTTATTAAGTACAACAAGTGACAACAACCCAGTGAAGTTTGAGTCTGACAACAGCCCTTTTATAGCGAGCTGTCAGACCCTTCGACAAATAGGATTAACTCTCTGTTCCCACTGGAACAGAGGAGCCTGTTGGAAACCACTGTAGTTAGAACTAATATCTAACACTTCTATCTATCAATCATCCTTCCTTCCATCCCTCCATCCCTTCATCCACCCACCTACCTATCTAGCTACCTATCTACCTTCTCTCTCTATATAAAAAATCTTTCCCTTTTTGTTTGTATTAATGTAAGTGTAATTTTTCATATTTGTTTTGAAGGAGAAAGGTAAATCGTCCTTTCAAAAGACGAATCTTCCACTTCACTAAGCCCTCAGAAAGCCCCTGAACCCAGAGGGTCCATAACCCCAGTGATCTGAGCTCCCCTTCCCTACAATCTGAAAGTGTAATGTAGATTTGAGAACTTAATCTTTCCACAATAAAAGAGTGTTCTAACAACATTAGGAAGATATCAAATATTCTTTGAACTATTCTAAGATTACTATTTTAAAATTCTACTAATTTGAGAAAATATCCCCATGTTTTATTTGGTTTGTTTAACTCACCTGCTTAAATTTGGGGTTCCATACAATGACAGTTGTATTTATGGTGAAGTCTTCCTTTTGAGAACTCTGAGGTTCAATATGTCCAACTTGGACCTTCTGAAAGGATCGATTGGGGAAAGTAATCAAGTTGATGATATCGTATGCTGCTGCCAGGTTTACATTCTCATTGAAAGCTATTTCTTCCCCAACACTATTGTTGAAATGGAGGTTTTTCAGAAATAAACGAAGCTAAAAGATAAGAGAGGCAGGTGAGAAATTGGTGTCCATAGCAGGCAATAGAATATGGGATTTATCAAAATGTGCTCAAGCAGTTCTTAATGAACAATCAAAATTTGAATTGATAGTATTTTTTAATGTTCCAACGGCATAATTCTGTTCTGCAGTACTTCATGAGGGATAAAAACAGTTGCTCAGAAATATAACAGAATAATAGAATAAAAGAGTTGGAAGTGACTTTGGATATTTTCTACTCTTCTTGTCCAACTCCCTGCTCAAGCAGGAAACCTTGTACCATTTCAGAAAAATAGTTATCCAATCTCTTCTTAAAAACCTCCAGTGTTAGCGAACCCACAACTTCTGGAAGCAAGTCATTCCACTGATTAATTTTTCTAACTATGAAGAAATTTCTTCTTAGTTCTAGGTTGGTTTTCTCCTTGATTATTTTCCAACCATTGCTTCTTGTCCTGCCTCCAAGTGCTTTGAAGAATATCTTCACTCCCTCTTCTTTGTGGCAAACCCGTTATATAATGGATATTACAAGAAAACATACTTATTGGTGTTCTATTCTAGAAAACACGATTGAGAAGTTCAATAATTACCTTGATATATTAAATCAACTTTTCTTCAGGCATGGGACACAAAATCCTACACCAAAAATATCTTAGAGAAAGACAGGTATTGTCATTCTAACCTACCCTTGCCTTTCATTTCATCAATCATTATTATTATCTTGCAAAATTCTTCCTTCTGTCTACTTTGGTGAATTTTTTCTTCTGCTACTCAACTTCAAAATGTTCCAAATTCTAGACTTTTATTGGATTTGAGAGTTTTTGGAATTGAAGATTGGAAAGGAAGCAGAACTCTTCTTGGAAAAGATTACTTTCATATATCTAACAATATATGTAAATAAAAATCTAAATTTCCACAAGGAATAAGCATTTTTAGAGATAACTATGAAGCCTCTACACAACTAAAATTATAAATTTGAAAGACAATAAGAACAAGTATAAAAAGTGAAAAATTGGGCATCCAAATAAGGCAGAATATCAACAAATAACGCAAGGCTGCAAAGATGAAATCAGGAAAGCTAAGGCTCAAAATCTTGTGACAAAAAAAACGTTCTTTCAACATATGAAAAACAAGAAAAAAGTCAAGAAAACAATTGGTCCACCAGTGGGAGAAAACGGCAAGAAGATGATGAGCATCAGAGAGAAAGAAGAACTGTTTAATTCATTTTTTGCATCTGGCTTTACACAAAAGAAAAAAGCAATCCAACCTACCAAAAACAGAACTATGAAAAACATATCATAACTTAAAATTGAGATATTGACTTTTTATGTTTTGAATTCTTAAAAAAAAATAAAAAATATACAAAAAATAAAATAAACAGCCCAAAGCATATATTTCAGTAGAGGGAAATATTCTGAAGATGGGCTCTAGCATGAGCCTGGAAGCTCGGATGAGTATATCTCTGGTCCCATTGAACAACCCAGATTCAATCTCTCATCATTATCCTGGGACGTGTATATTTGTCTTCATTCATAAAAGTGTACTTAGTGAATTGTGTAAACATTAAAATAACTCTGCTATTATGGCTACTTTCCAATTGAAAGGCAACGTAACTCACCTGCCAAGGTTGGACTGTCAGAAAATTCCACTTCTCTTCATTGCCTCTTGTCTTCTGCTTGGCTCTGGATGAATATATAGCATGGAGACCATGTGCTACAGCATACACAGCATTGTAAATACTGTAGCTCTGGCCAGACATCTCCATTTCAAAGACAGTTCCAGGGAGACTCCCCAAATCCTCTTTCCCAGTGCATTTTCTTTGGCCTGGTACATTTATACTGCTTATTGGAAATGAACAGATAAATGCGGCACTCCAGAACATAGGTAGCAAAGGCACTTTAGAGTGATATGGATTTAGGTTCTCCAGGTACTCTTGAAAGCCTGGAACCCTATTTGTGTGTAGGGCGAAAGACAAGCTGCCATTGAAGGACAATGTGGTGAATTTCTTTGACTCAAAGACAGATGTGACATCCCAGAGAGCACTTATGATCCAAACCCTCTCTATTGGGCACCTGCTACCAATTTCATAGGCTTCAAGAATTATTCGTAAACCTTCTATAGATTCCATGTCCCCATAAACAAGTTTTACATTGGTTTTACTATACCACAGGAGACGTCCTATGTTATTTAGATTACTCTTCCGTATGACACTGGGGTTATGAGTGATCATTCTTGGAACAAATTGAATTAAAGAAATGCAAATGTCACTCTGGATGAATTTTGGTCTCAGAATTCTGAGAAATCTCTCTCCAGTGGCGTCTTCTGGAATGAGAAGATCAATCCAATTCCATCCAAAATATTTCAAGAGCTGAATAATCCCAGCATACTGGAGGTTTTCATTTGGAGTCATCCAAAAGAAAGAAGGAAACTGCTGTTTATCACTCAATGCCAGGTCAAAAGTGCCAAAACTGAGCTGCAGAGTGGGAATAATAATGATGCTTTTAGACAATGTACTGTTTTTGCAGATATGTCAACAAGAAGGAAGGAAGTACATTTCTTTTGCATTTTATTTCAATCAAAAATCCTGATGGGAGATATAAATATTAAATCTGGGGATCAACAAGTCTTTCCTTATAGCTTTTGCTATAAGACCTTCATTTGTTTTCCATTCATCACTTTTTAGACCAAGTCATCTCAGTTTTTGATTGTGCTAAGCAGAAATAGACAGCAGATAGCAGATAGGAATGGGTAAAAAAATGTGGATTAATTACCCATCTTCATACTCAAATAACTTTTTTCTGTATATTATAACGGTTTTATATCTATTACTTTACTGATCAATATATTTAAAATTGTTATGGCATAAAGAACAAGAGGAAAAAGTCAAATAACAAGAGGCATGCCCAGAAGATGGAGATACAATATCAGACACACTGCTACCATATCAGTTAATAATGGCTAAGCTTGAAACTGAGGAGGAGGAGGAGGAGGAGGAGGAGGAAGAGGAGAAGGAGAAAAATCAAGATAGCAAGAAGGACAGTTACACCATTTCTAACATACCAAATGAAATGTTTGCGCTTATTAAGAATTACTCCTGTTGCAATAATAATTGATGCATTGCATTTCTCTGACAAAATAAGCACATAAAAACTTGATCTGCTTTTGAGAGATTGCCCCCAATTTTGGTCCTACCATAGTTTTTTTTTTAAACTATCACCTTTTCCTCTTCCTTCTTGAGCATTTATGTGAGCCCAGATCCTTACCTGTGGAATTTTGTAGGCATTTAAGATGTTGGCTATCTGGATGGTGTTCTGGGAAGGAACATCACCAATGACAGCCATGATATTTTGGTCCTTTCCCTTTCTGTAATTGAAGGGACACCAGCTTTCAAGAAAGAAGAGATCCAAAAGGTTCTCAGAGGCTTTCATTGCCTGAAAACCATTCTCATGTATCTTGGAGACCAAGGTGATGTTGGGTAACAGGTCCTCATTCATGTTGATCTCCTGAATGGCAAAATTGAAGGCTAGGACATGTTGTAAGTTTTTAGGCAATGGCCTGTAATCAGAATTTCATTTAGTTCTACTATATTAATGTTTTTCTCCACACGTAAAATGATGTATTTGTCTGCTTGAATGAGTACAGGAAGTCCTCAGCTTACAACAGACCATTCAAAGTTACAACAGCACTGAAAAAAGTGATTTATGACGATCCATCACACTTAGAACCATTACCACATCCCCTTGGTCATGTGATTTATATTTGGGTGCCTGGTAACTGATTCCTATTTATTGCAGTTGCATTGGAATGAGGAACTGAATTGGAGGGTGTGAATCTCACTTGAGGATCTGATAGCATTTCTGCATCATATTTTGAGAAGTTTAAAACAAAAGTTTAATGCAATTGCAAGAATTGTTTCATGTATGTAGGGCAACAATGCAATTGGAGGACAGAAGCTGATGGATTGTGCCATCTGTTAATGACAATCCAAATACTTAAGATATACTTGCCAAACTGGTAGGGACAGCTTGCTGGCCATGCCCCTAAATTGGTTCCAGGTTGCTGCTGTCAGCTTGTTTTTCAGTCATTTTTTCATGTTCTGTGCATGCGCAGAACAATTTATAGCCGACAGTGTATGAAGCATGTGCAATGGGAACTGGCAGCAATGCCAGCAGCAACCAATCCCTGCTTAAGATATATCATTTTTACACATTTATATATTTAAATCTGTCCCTTCTTTGTGTGCCTTAAAGTACCAAGGAGACTCACTGCATGATAAGTAGAAAACTCAAGTAACTACAATAGTTATAAAATATAAGTCTTGGTATATAGAAGTGTTTGCATATAAGGAATAAGTGAAAAAATCCAAACAGTGTCATTATATAGTATGGGAATCATAGATGTAGAGGACTCACAACTTTTATTAAAATATTCATCCAGAATAGTTTTGATGTGGTTTCTTTTTCTTTTTGTATACTAAATAAAAAAATAGATGAACAATGTAATTAAAACCAAATCTTCTCACGAACAGATTAATTCATGAATAACAACAGACACATGCAGAACCATGTCTATAAGGCTACATTCAACCGCTATATTCCAGCACCTGAAACATCATTAACAAAGACAAATGAATAAATAAATACCATATTTAAACCAGCTTTAATTCTCATCTAAAGTGGAAAAAATGTGCCCAGAATATCTTGAATGGTAAGGTTAAAGTTGCCCCTCGTACATATGTGCTAGTCGTTCCTGAATCTAGTGGGTGATGCACATCTTTGTTTCTAAGCCAAAGAATCTGAAGACGTCTCCGTGGTCATGTGCCCGGCATGACTAAATGCCGATGGCGCACACAATGCTGTTACCTTCCTACAAAAGGTAGTTTCTATTTTTCTACCTGCACTTTTACATGCTTTCAAACTGCTAGGTTGGCAGAAGCTGGGACAAGTAATGGGAGCTCACTCCGCTACACAGCTTTAGGGATTTGAACTGCCCAACTGTTGAACTTTCTGATTGACAAGCTCAGTGTCTTAGTCACTGAGCCTCCGTGTTCCTTATATGATGAATACAATCTTCTTTTAAAAAAAACCAACCCTTGAAGGGCACATCATTTTCTTTCAAAGGAGTACTTGCCTTCCTCTCAAAGATCCTTCTGGAAATTCCATAAAGTTCAGTAAAGACAATTCAGAATATACAGTTGACCCAAATTCTCCAATGACTACATCACTGAAGTGAGCAGGGAATCTAAGCCGAAAACGTAGTTTCTTACTGCAAATGGGGTTCAAGGTCTGGTTGAAAGAAGCTTGGAGGATAAAAAAAGAGAATAGAAATCCATGGCAAAGTATGTTGAATGCCAAAGTAATTTGGCTCCATTCATAAGAGTGCAGCCACATCTTTTTCACCACACTTTGCCTGGGACAATGAAATAGACTCTCTATTGGTTTTATACATATCTAAAGTTGTAGATTACAATAATTATCATCTGAGTGATTCATAATGCCACCTACTTAGCCTCATGGAGTTGTTTCTAATGGTAAACTTAAACTGCACTGTCTCCCTAGGTTCTGTGCATGCCCAAAAAACAAGTTTAATTAATTTAGGGAGGTAGGCAATTCCCTTTCCCAAAGCTATTCAAATATTTTTCCAGTTGAAGAAATTATGTGACCCATCTCTTGACAGCTCCTCATCAGGGGAGAAAGAACTGATCTTGGGATCATAACAGATTTTTATTCCTGCTTTCTCAATCCAAGGAAAGCAAAGCTGATTAATAGAGGAAGAGATTGATTAGTAGCCAGATAAATTCTCCCTTCTCATCTCCCAGTCTCCCAATTTAGTTAAATGCATATCTTTTCTGCCCCTCCACTTTGCTGAAATGTTTTAAGAGATGGTACATGCTGTACCAGTGCCCCCTATAAAACTATAATCACATGCCTTTATTATTACCATCCAGTCACACTCACTTCTCTTATGATTAAACATTTGAGTGTTTGGTAATGGACTACCATATTTTTCGGAGTATAAGACACACCAAGGTTTTGAAGAGGCAAATTAAAAAAGGTTTTTTTTGCAGGAAAAAGGGTGTGTCATACTCTGAAAAATATGGTATATTGTTTCAGGCCTTCACCCTACATTTGACTCATTTCAACTTGCCTATCGGAAGAACCGCTCTATAGACGATGCACTTTTGTGTGTCCTTTACGTTAGCTTGGTGCACCTGGAGGAGTGATGGTAGGATTTCAAACTTGTAATGAATCAACAAATCCCCTTAAGTCTAGACTGTCAGTGTGTATGAGAGTTCATGACTGGCAGAGACATGGTATAAGGTCAGTCAATGAATAGACATGGCAACTGGGTCAGCCAATGAGGGCTGTTTGGAAACTGAAGCGTTATTTGTTTTGTGTGAGCCAGCAAGGAGCCCTCAGTTGTTCTGTACTAAAGCTCTGAGTCTGTGCTGAGGTCTAAACTAGTCTGCTGCTCTGAACTGAAACTGAAACTGTTTTCTCCTCTGCTTGTGTTTGCTTGTATATACTACCACATTGGAAAACCTGCTTTCGATATTGTATATTGACTTCATATGTTATATTATATATAAAGAGATGTTAATGAATCCTGCTGAATCAGTTACCTGTTTGTTCTTTCTGGATGTGATTCTTGCTGCAAATTCTGACATAGACTTTATTTTCTCCCTGAAATATGGAGATCAACACGATTCTACTCAAGGATCACAGACTGCACATGCAGAAAAGAAAAATTAATAAGAATAATAAAAATAAATAAAAATGAAATGTGGATAGTTGTGAGGAAAGGAGAATTATTTATTTCCAATCAAAGAGGTTGCCTATAGGGACAGTTGCAGAGAAAGTGGATACAAAAAGGGAGTTTATCCTCGGTGCGCAAGTGTGTTTGTGCTGATTCTAGGGTGAGATTTGAGGGGCGTGGCTGCCTGTACATGTTGACCCACATTGGTTAAATCAAGTGTTATGGATTGGGTCACTAACTTTAAACTGTGAGCATTATAATTATGTTTTCATGTTAATTGAGTTTAGTGTGTTTGCTTATGTATCTAATTTATAATTTGAAAAAAGTGTTTAATGAATTATATTATGTTTTCTGTGAATTTAAAGGATCTTTGATTCTGTTAACTAAGGACCTGTTTTGGACAGCTGTGTTAGTTAACATGTGAATCCCTGTAAAATATTTCTAACAGTTATAATATTTATGAATTCTTTCCACAATGGAGATGTTTGCATCAAGGCTGAGTGACAACTTTGTATTCTAACTTGTAGAGGTGGGTTGCTGCAGGTTCGGACCCGGATCTGGTGAACTGGTAGTAGTGGTGGCAGGAGGTCCTGCCCACCCACCTAGACACTTCTGCGCATGCACAAAAGCATTTTGTTCATGTGGTTATGTGGGAGCACACCCAAACTGTAGTAAAAATATTGGCAACCCACCACCTGAATGAGTAAATATGTCTCCCTCTGGTTGTCCTTATTAACTGTGAATTGTTCTTCAGTTTGGATCTTGGTCATTCCTATGTGATACCAGCTGAAGTCTGGAAATGACACTGAATTCGGGGACCCACTGGTTGCACAGTTTGCCATCTTAGCACTGGAGGGAGTTACATGGCCCCAGATTCATCCAACCTGGAGGTCCTTCAAATAATTGCTGCTAAATGAGCAGATGGCAGCTATGGCTAGGAGATCCTTTGTACAACTTATTTTTGCATTGGTAGGCCCTGATCATAGCTACTCATGCCCAAGTCACCTCCATATTGGATTACTGCAATGCATTCCACATGGGGCTGCCCTTGAATGTGGAAGCTTCACCTGGTAAAGAATGCAACAGCACTTTCACAGCTAAAACGGCCCATGCTATACTTCTGCTCTTTGAGCTCCATTGATTACCAATTCAATTCAAGGTGCTGGTTTTGATCCATAAAGCCCTTCATGAGACGAGGCCAGGCTATTTTATGGAGTGCGTCTCCCTGACTACATCAGGTCACCTCATTAGATCTGCCAGAGAATACATCCTGTAGGGACTGTCATATAAGGACATGCGCTCAGTGGTTTCCATGCAATTGAACTTCTCTGTTTGTGTTTCCCTGCTTATGGAACATTCTTTGACCTTAAAATTAGATGAGCCATCCTGTTTTATTCCTGAAAGCCCTCAAGAACTGATTTTATTATCAAACCTGGGGCTCCCAGGGAATGAGAGCTGCTAAGCCCCGCCTTCTTTCCCTCTGGAATGAGAGACGTGTTTAGATGGCTCTATTGCTGAGATGGCTATTTTTCCTCCCTCTTTGCCTAGAACTTGTAGCTCTGTTTTTATATTTACCATTTATATGATTTTTATATATTTGTATATCTATTGTTTTTATTTGTGGTTTTAATTTTTTGTTCTGTATTACTGAGAGCTGCCCTCCATATGGGGTGGGTGGGTTTATAAATTTGATAAATAAATAAATAAATAAAATAAGGGATAAGATGGCAAAGAAAATGATCCAAAAATTGCATAAATATTGTAAGCAGAAGTAACATCACTCCACAGGTCTGCAAAAAAAAATTTTTTTCAAGTGCTGTTTTGGTTATTCCACGTAATCTTTATGTTTTTTGATGCGCTGAATCCAAAAATGACCTCTATGTTGTCATTGGACATCATGTTTCCTGACAATTTAGGTAACTATTTTAAATAAGGCAATACCTCAAAATAAATGGAAATAGACTTATAAAATTAAAGTTTTATTATAATATTTTCATTAAAATCCTTTTTTGAACTGAAATGGGCTCACCTACACATGCTAATCTTGATTCTTCTTCCTTGTGAGGCTCCTCTTGGTGCATTTACACTAGTCAGTAGCATCTGGACTCTCTCTTTATGAGGCACTCAAACTTTATCTTGATCTCCAATTTTTAGTCCAAAGTATGCAAAGTATATTTTTTTCACAAAGTCTGTAATATCCTGCTGTTGCTTCAACACTGTATGTTCACCACAGATGAAAAAGAAACTGTCTGGCCAATTAATACACTTTCGCGGAACAATAACATAATGGATGAAGAATGACAAGCTAACATGAATTTCAATGAAAAAGTGTAAACAGCCTAGAACCAAGAACCTGATGATGATTCATGCACAAGTGTGGCATGCAGGAGAGAGCAGCTCTTTGTCTGTACACGAGACGTCACAGTTCTGGCCACGCCCCCTACATGGACCGGAGATGCTGCTATCTGCCCTGTGTCTCCCTCCCACTGGATTCTTCAGGAAAGATTAACCCCTTCTACCATTAGAAGCACAGACTTAAAACTTGCTTAGATTATGTATATATTGCTGACCATCAGATTTACAGTGCTATATTTTTTTACATAACTCAGACAAAACCTTTAGTGTTATTTCAGCATTTTATATCTTAAATGCACTTATGTGAATTAATTAATAGTAATTTGGACTTTAAATTTTGTTAAAAACCCATAATATAAAAAATACCAAAAATTAAAAAAATTGATAAATTTGAAGACAATTTTGCATGTTGTGGCATATCGTCTAGCAGTTTTTTCAATATTTGATTTGTTTTCAGCAGACTAAATTAGATGAAAATAATCAAATAGCTTTTTAGTCACAGACTTGTGTAATGAACCATTTTTTTGTTGAAATTCCTGGGCAGAAAATGTTTCCACAAATACAGAAGTAATTTGGTTGGCTCAACTTATCCTCTTGTATAGCAGAGCATAACATTCAAGAGCTGCAGTAGTGGAGTGGTTAGAGTTCAGTACTGCAGGCTACTGCTGGCTGCTAGCTGTTCGGCAGTTCGGGTCTCACCAGGCTCAAGGTTGACTCAGCCTTCCATCCTTCTGAGGTGGGTAAAATGAGGACCCAGAGTGTTAGGAGCAATAGGCTGACTCTGTAAACTGTTTAGAGAGGACTGTAAAGCACTATGAAGCAGTGTATAAGTCTTAGTGCTATTGCTATTACTCTTTCAGTTTCCAAAATTTTGAATATAATCCCGTCCCATAAATGTAAAAAATGATATTAGAAAGAAAATGTGTTGGAAAGAGGGTACCAATAAATAGATAAAGATAAAGACAGGTGTGCTAGTTGTTTCCAGCTCTAGGGGCTGTGCTCATCTCTACTTCTAAGGCAAAGAACCAGCATTGTCTGAAGACTCCGTGGTCATGTGGCATGACTCATGAAGGATATGGAGGTGCTCAGAGCACTGTTACCTTCCCACCAAAATGGTCCCTATTTTTCTACTTGCACTTTTTACATCATATTCTACTCAGTATCCAGAATGCAGCTCTAAAGGTGATCAATAGCATTAAGTATCTGTGGGTGCAAACAATTAACAATCTGAATTGGTCTCTCCACATGTCATCCTGAGTGAAGCAAACCAGCACCTGCATTTTCTGTGTCACATGAGGAGAGCACAGCTTTCTCCTTCTGTCCTGGTCACTTTTTACAGAGACGCGATTGAGATCATTTTAACAATCTCTTCATCACTGTTTGGTTTGGTGGTAGTGCCTCAGTCAGAAAATACATACAGAGAGTGGTAAGGACATCCAGGAAGGTTATAGGAAGGCTGCTTCCTATTATTCAGGATACTGCTTATAAGTGGTATAGCATTAAAGCATTGTTAGAGACCCCACACACCCACTTTATGGACTGTTTCTGTTGCTTCCCTCTGGGAGGAGGTTTTGAAGTATTTCTACCAGGACTAGCTGATTCTGTAACAGCTTTGTTCCCTATGCCATCTATCCGGTAAACTCGCAAGATTTGTTTTTCTCACCCTGTACATTTATAAATCCAAACTAGACTGTATTATTTCTCTGTGTCATACAATATATTTGGGTATATGGGCATGTGCTAATTTATTTATTTACTTATTTATTTATCATCTTTATATAGTGTATTTTGGAGAAGATGACCCTTTGACAGCTGTATGGAATGAAATTTTATTTTAATGTATGCCAATTAGCGTACATTTCAAGTGACAATAAAGTTATTCTAAGTTTAAGTCTAAGTCTAAATATATATTAGAAAAAATCTTACTCAATAAACAATATCAGTTCTGGAAAACCCAAGCACTTTATTTCTGAACAAAGAAGTCTTCATCTAGAAAAAGTTCTGTACATTTTTTTCTCCTTGTTATTGTGTATTTGTGAAGTTTCTTACATTAAGAACCCAGAGGGCATAGTAAGAGCAAATTTGCCTTTAAACTTTGCCCAAAGCCTTGACTTCAATCCTGAGGGCACTCAAGGTTGACTCAGGCTTCCATCCTTCCAAGAATGGAAGGATGGACCCAGATTTTGGGAGCAGTATGAAAATAATGCTTACATAGTAAACTATCCAGACGATGCTATAAAGCACTATGGGGCAGTATACACATCTAAATGTTATTGCTATTAAAAAATGGGAGAAGAAAACTATTCCTGAATGAAATTCTTTGGCCGATTATTTTCATGTTCTTTTTATAGCATCATAGAATTCAGCCATCATTCATGTTGCTCTTGAAATCACATCATTCTTTTTCCTAACTAGCTGATCCCTCGTATTCAGCTCTGGCCTCAGTATGATAATGTAGCACTTGGGCAGGAAAATGCAACCTAGTAAACCACCACTTGAAGCCAAGATAGAGAAGACTTCCACACCCACCATGGATTTCCCCTTGGTGCTCAAGTACGTGGGCACAAAGGACACCCAAACACTGCAGAAGACCAGCATGCTGAAGGTAATGAGCTTGGCTTCATTGAAAGTGTCGGGCAACTTCCGGGCAAAGAAGGCCACTGTGAAGCTGATGAGGGCCAGAAGCCACATGTAGCCCAGCACAAGGTAAAACATGATCTCCGAGCCTTCGTTGCATTGGACTAAGATCTCATCCAGCTGGGAATGCATGTCCAACTCTGGGAAAGGAGGAGAAATGGTCCACCAGACAGCACAGATGCTTGTTTGAATAAGGGAGCAAAAAACAATGACTGAGACGGACAGCCTTTTCCCCACCCACCACCTCATGCGGTTCCCTGGCTTTGTGGCCATGAAGGCCAGAACCACAGTGATGGTTTTGGCTAACACACAAGACACTGCAATGGAGAAGACAACTCCAAAAACTGCTTGCCGGAGCAGACATGTGACTTTCCCTGGACATCCGAGGAAGAGGAAGGAGCAAAGAAAACAGAGCAGGAGCGAGACAAGCAGGGTGCAGGTGATATCCCAATTGTTGGCTTTGACGATGGGAGTGTTCTGGTGGAAGATGAATGTCCCCATCACCAAAATTGTGATGACAGCAAAAGTAACAGCAAAGCCAGTCAGGACTTCTCCCAGGACTTCTTTGTAGGATAAGTAGGTGATAATTTTGGGAATACATTGATGGTGTTTCTCATTTGGATATTGCTCTGCGGGACACTTCTCACATTGGTTGGAATCTGAAAACCATAAATAAACTCTCTAAAAAGTCTACACCTTATATAGAATTAAGTTCTTAAAAATTATTCCATCCTGAAGTTATTTTGGGAGACAATAAACCTCTTAAATGTTTTGCTTTAAGAAAATCCTTTTAAAGTTTATTTTGTATTCAATGCAGTACGTTTCCTGATCAAGAGATTACACAATTAAAAAAAGAAATGTTTTTACTTTAAAAAGAAGAAAGAGAACAAGGCTGGTGAGAGATCCCAATCAATCCATGCTTTTCTTTAAAACCACCGTATTTTTGGGAGTATGCGATTTTGAAGAGGTGAACTAAAAAAAAATATTGCATTCTGCAGACCTCACAAACCACTGCACACCTCATTTGTTGTGAAAAAATAAGGCACGCAGAGAGTTTGAGAGGATTGCATAGTGCTCCTGGGACTGCATTTTTTGGTAGGGGGGCAAAAACAAGGAAAAAAATGACCCTTTTTGCCAAAAAATGCGCATGCATAATTTTTAGGAAGCTTGCAGAGTGCTCCTGAGGCCTGGGGGGGGGGAGGGAATGAGCAAAGTCCAGTCCACATTTCTCTCCTGTTTGCCCTCCCCAGTCCCCATGAGCATTTTTCAAGCCTCCCAAACCTTTTGCGCATTCATTTTTGTGAAGGGGCGTGGGGTTTCTGGAGGCCAAAAACCCTGTATTCACAGTATAAGATGCACCCAGATTTTCACTCACTTTTGGGGGGGAAAATGGTGTGTATTATGCTCTGAAAAATATGGTATATTCAAGAACCCAAACTTGGTTAGAACAAAATGTATTTTAAAAGAATCATAGATCTTTTTTTTCTTACCAATCATGGTGGAAATGCTTCCCTCTGAACACTTGACACAGTCATAGCAGCAAACCTGTTTTCCCTCCTCAATCAATTTCCTGTACCCAGGATGGCAGCTTTCTACACAGGTGGCAGAAGGTGGTGTCTAATGAGAATGGCCAGAGGAAGACATTAAAATGGATTAGAATCAAGCTTTGAATCAATCAGTCAGCAGTCACGGTCTTTAAATAAATCTAACCCCGCCCACCACAGTTTCTTGTAATTTCTAATAATGCAAAATTTGGAATTCCTAGGACCAATTGCTAGACTTAGTCAGAGGAGCATTTAAAATCTGAAAAGTCTTTGAACTGCTATTGAAAATTTGAAGACAGATCCAAATCCGGACATCTCTTCACATTACATAAAGAAACTTGAGATGTCCTAAAGATGACCATTAAAGAGTATGTTTCTCATGACCTTAATGAGCTGTTTTAAATTTGAATAGTAATAAGAAAATCCAAAATAAATTTCTGATGTATGGGAAAGAATGTTGAAACTTGCCGAGCTGACAGCCAAAATATTCCTGTTTAGCATTTGGTATCCTTTTCCAATTATTCCTGTGTTATGTTGCCACTCAAGGGTGGTATCACAATTTTCATTGATTCAGCTGATTCAAACTACAGAGTACTCATCAGTGGGAAAGTCTGTCTATCTGTCGGTCTGACTGTTTATCTATCAACCATCCGTCTGTCTGTCTGTCCGTCCGTCCGTCCGTCCATCCATCCATCCATCCATCCATCCATCCATCCATCCATCCATCCATCCATCCATCCATCCATCCATCCATCCATCCATCCATCTATCTATCTATCTATCTATCTATCTATCTATCTATCTTGTTAGATTGGGTAATGGATAGGCACACACAGGGTTAATGGTAACAACAGCTCTTTATTAAGTACAACAAGTGAGAACAATCCAGCGAAGGTTGAGTCTGACAACAGCCCTTTTATAATGAGCTGTCAGACCCTTCACCCAATAGGATTAAGTGTTATTTTTCATAATTTTTTAAAAGGAAAAAGGTAAATCATCCATTCAGTGTTACCTTGCAAAAGACGAATCTTCCACTTCACTAAGCTCTCATGAAGCCCCTGAACTCAAAGGGTCCAAAACCCCAGTGATCAGAGCTCCCTTTCCCTACAATCTGAAAGTGTAATGTAGATTTGAGAACTTCTTCATTTTTCCACAATAAAAGAGTGTTCTAACAACATTCAGAAGATATCAAATGATCTTGGAACTACCCTTAAATTACTGGTTTAAAATTCTAGAAATTTGATAAAATATCCCCATGTTTTATTTGGTTTGTTTAACTTACCTTCTTAAATTTGGGGTTCCATACAATGACAGATGTATTTATGGCGAAGTCTTCCTTTTGAGAACTCAGAGGTTCAATATGTCCAACTTGGACCTTCTGAAAGGATCGATTAGGGAAAGTAATCAAGTTGATGATATCGTATGCTGCTGCCAGGTTTCCATTCTCTTTGAAAGCTATTTCTTCCCCAACACTATTGTTGAAATGGAGGTTTTTCAGAAATAAACGAAGCTAAAAGATAAGAGAGACAAATGAGAAATTGGTGTCCATAGCAGGCAATACAATATGGGATTCATCAAACGGTGCTCAACCAGTTTTTAATGAACAATCAAACATTTGAGTTGAAAGTATTTTTTAATGTTCCAACGGCATAATTCTGTTTTGCAGGACTATATTCATATTTTTATGTTTAAGTATTACTAATAGATATATTTGTACATATATTTCTTATTTGTACTTCATGATGGATAAAAACAATTGCCAAGAAATATAACACAATAATAGAATAAAAGATTTGGAAGGGAACTTGGGTATGTTCATCTCTTCTTGTCCAACTCCCTGCTCCAGTGGGGAACCTTGTACCATTTCAGAAAAATAGTTATCCAATCTCTTCTTAAAATCATCCAGAGTTAGCACACCCACAACTTCTGGAAGCAAGTCATTCTACTGATTAATTGTTTTAACTATCAAGAAATTTCTCCTTAGTTCTAGGTTGGTTTTCTCCTTGATTATTTTCCATCCATTGCTTCTTGTCCTGCTTTCAAGTGTTTTGGAGTATATCTTGACTCCCTCTTCTTTGTGGCAAGCCCCTTATATATAATGGATATCACAGGAAAACATATTTATTGGAGTTCTATTCCAGAAAACACGATTAATAAGTTAAATGATGACCTTGATATATTAAATCAAATTTTCTTCAGGCATGGGACAGAAAATGCCTACACCAAACATATCTCAGAGAAAGACAAGTTTTGTCATTCTATCCTACCCTTGCCTTTCATTTCATCAATTATTATTATTATTTTGCAAAATTCTTCCTTCTGTCTACTTTGGTAAATTTTTCTTCTGCTACTCAACTTCAAAATGTTGCAAAATTGGAGTCTTTTATTGGATTTGAGAGTTTTTTGGGATTGAAGATTGGAAAGGAAAGAGAATGCCTCTGGGAAAAGATTACTTCCATATATCTAACATAATATCTGAAATAAAAATCTAAATTTCCACAAGGAATAAGCATTTTCAGAGATTACCATGAAGCCTCTATACAACTAAAATTATAAATTTGAAAGACAAAAAGAACAAATATAAAAGGTGGAAAGCGGGGCACCCAATAAAGGCAGAATATCAACAAATAACCCAAGGCTGCAAATATGAAATCAGGAAAACTAAGGCTCAAAATCTTGTGAGAAACAAAACCCTTCTTTCAACATGTAAAAAAGAAGAAAAAAGTCAAGGAAACAATTGGTCCACCAGTGGGAGAAAATTGCAAGAAGATGATGAGCATCAGAGAGAAAGAAGAACTGCTTAATTCATTTTTTGCATCTGGCTTTACACAAAAGGAAAAAAACAATCCAACCTATCAAAAACAGAACCATGAAAAACATATCAGGAACAGAACTTAAAATTAAGATATTGAATTTTTATGTTTTGAATTCTTAAAAAAATAAAAAAAATATACAAAGAATAAAATAAACAGCCCAAAGCATATATTTCAGTAGAGGGAAATATTCTGAAGATGGGCTCTAGCATGAGTCTGGAAGCTCGGATGAATAAATCTCTTGTGCCATTGACCGACCCAGATTCAATCTCTCATCATTATCCTGGGAGATGTATATTCATCTTCATTCATAAAAGTATACTTAATGAATTTTATAAATATTAAAATAACTATGCTATTATGGATACGTTCCCATTGAAAGGCAATGTAACTCACCTGCCAAGGTTGGACTTCCAGAAAATTCCACTTCTCTTCATTGCCTCTTGTCTTCTGCTTGGCTCTGGATGAATATATAGCATGGAGACCATGTGCTACAGCATACACAGCATTGTAAATACTGTAGCTCTGGCCAGACATCTCCATTTCAAAGACAGTTCCAGGGAGACTCCCCAAATCCTCTTTCCCAGTGCATTTTCTTTGGCCTGGTGCAAGTATACTGCTTATTGGAAATGAACAGATAAATGCGGCACTCCAGAACATAGGTAGCAAAGGGACTTCAGAGTGATATGGATTTAGTTTCTCCAGGTACGCTTGAAAGCCTGGTACCCTATTTGTGTGTAGGGCAAAAGACAAGCTGCCATTGAAGGAGAATGTGGTGAATGTCTTTGACTCAAAGACAGATGTGACATCCCAGAGAGCACTTATGATCCAAACCCTCTCTATTGGGCACCTGCTACCAATTTCATAGCCTTCAAGAATTATTCGTAAACCTTCTATAGATTCCATGTCCCCATAAACAAGTTTTACGTTGGTTTTACTATACCACAGGAGACGTCCTATGTTATTTAGATTACCCTTCCGTATGACACTGGGATTATAAGTGGTCACTCTTGGAACAAACTGAATTAAAGAAATGCAAATGTCACTCTGGATGAATTTTGGTCTCAGAATTCTGAGAAATCTCTCTCCAGTGGCATCTTCTGGAATGAGAAGATCAATCCAATTCCATCCAAAATATTTCAAGAGCTGAATAATCCCAGCATACTGGAGGTTTTCATTTGGAGTCATCCAAAAGAAAGAAGGAAACTGCTGTTTATCACTCAATGCCAGGTCAAAAGTGCCAAAACTGAGCTGCAGAGTGGGAATAATAATGATGTGCTTTTAGACAATGTACTGTTTTTGCAGATATGTCAACAAGAAGTAAGGAAGGACATTTCTTTTGGACCTTATTTTAATAAAAAAAATCCTGATGGGAGATATAAATATTAAATCTGGGGATCAACAAGTCTTTCCTTATAGCTTTTGCTATAAGACCTTCATTTGTTTTCCATTCATCACTTTTTAGACCAAGTCATCTCAGTTTTTGATTGTGCTAAGCAGAAATAGACAGCAGATAGCAGATAGGAATGGGTAAAAAATGTGGAGGCTTATTCATTAAGGATTAATTACCCATCTTGATACTCAAATAACTTTTTTCTGTATATTATAACGGTTTTATATCTATTACTTTACTGATCAATATATTTAAAATTGTTATGGCATAAAGAACAAGAGGAGAAAGTCCAATAACAAGAGGCATGCCCAGAAGATGGAGATACAATATCAGACACATTGCTACCATATCAGTAAATAATGGCTAAGTGACACTGAGAAAGAGAAGGAGGAGGAGGGGGAGGAGGGGGGAGGGGAAGGGGAAGTGGAAAGAGAAGGAGAAGAAGAAGGAGAAGAATGAAGATAGCAAGGACAGTTAAACAATTTCTTTCATACCAAATGAAATGTTTGCGCTTATTAAGAATTACTCCTGTTGCAATAGTAATAGATGCATTGCATTTCTCTGACAAAATAAACAAATAAAAACTTGATCTGCTTTTGAGAGATTACCCCCAATTTTGGTCCTCCAATAGTTTTTTTTTAAGTACCACCTTTTCCTCTTCCTGCTTGAGCATTTATGTGAGCCCAGATCCTTACCTGTGGAATTTTGTAGGCATTTAAGATGTTGGCTATCTGGATGGTGTTCTGGGAAGGAAGATCACCAATGACAGCCATGATGTTTTGGTCCTTTCCCTTTCTGTAATTGAAGGGGCAGTAGCTTCCAAGAAAGAGGAAAGCCAAAAGGTTCTCAGAGGCTTTCATTGCCTGAAAACCATTCTCATGTATCTTGGAGACCAAGGTGATGTTGGGTAACAAGTCCTCATTCATGTTGATCTCCTGAATGGCAAAACTGAAGGCTAGGACATGCTGTAAGTTTTTAGGCAATGGCCTGCAAGAAGAATTTCAATTAGTTCTACAATATTAATGTTTTTCTTCACCCCTAAAATGATATATTTGTCTGCTTGAATGAGTACAGGAAGTCCTCAGCTTACAACAGACCATACAAAGTTACAATGGCACTGAAAAAAGTGATTTATGACTATTTCTCACACTTAGAACCATTACAGCATCCCCTTGGTCACCTGATTTATATTTGGATGCATAGCAACTGATTCATATTTATGGCAGTTGCAGTCTTCTGGGATCACATGATCACATTTTGGGAACTTCTGACAAGCAAAGTTAATGGGGAAGCCAGATTCACATCACAAAATTTACTAATTTGAGAACTGTAGTGATTCACTTAACAAATGTGGCAGGAAAAGTAATGGGGACAAAAGCTTTGATTCTTAAATTTCAGAAGTTTAGATATTCCAGAAGTAAGGGAGGTTTAATGCAATTGCAAGGATTGTTTCATGTATGGAGGGCAACAATGCAACTGGAGGGCAGAAGCTGATGGATTGTGCCATCTATTAATGACAATCCAAATACTTAAGATATACTTGCAAAACTGGTAGGGACAGCTTGCTCATCTCCATTTCTAAGCCAAAGAATCCGAAGTCGTCTCCGTGGTCATGTGGCCAGCATGACTAAACGTCGAAGGTGCACCAAACGCTGTTACCTTCCTACCAAAGGTAGTTCCTATTTTTATACTTGGACTTTTACATGCTTTCAAACTGGTAGGCTGGCAGAAGCTGGGACAAATAATGCAAGCTCACTCCGCTACACAGCATTAGGGATTTGAACCGCCGAACTGCTGAACTTTCTGATTGATAAGCTCAGTCACTGAGCCTCTGTGTCCCTTATATCTTAAATACAATCCCCTTAAAAAAAACCAACCCTTGAAGGGCACATCATTTTCTTTCAAAGGAGTACTTGCCTTCCTCTCAAAGATCCTTCTGGAAATTCCATAAAGTGCAGTAAAGGCAATTCAGAATATATAGTAGACACAAATTCTCCAATGACTACATCACTGAAGTGAGCAGGGAAACTAAGCCGAAAACGAAGTTTCTTACTGCAGATGGGGTTAAAGGTCTTGTTGAAAGAAGCTTGGAGGAGAAAAAAAGAGAGTAGAAACCCATGGCAAAGTATGTGAGTCTCTTTGAATGCCAAAGTAATTTGGCTCCATTCATAAGAATGCAGCCACATCTTTTTCACCACACTTTGCCTGGGACAATGAAATTGACTCTCTATTGGTTTTATGCATATCTGAAGTTATAGATTACAATAATTATCATCTGAGTGATTCATAATGCCACCTACTGAGCCTCGTGGAGTTGTTGCTAATGGTAAACTTAAACTGCATTGTCTCCCTAGGTTTTGTGCATGCCCAAAAAATAAGTTTATTTACTTTAGGTAGATAGGCAATTCCCTTTCCCAAAGCTATTTAAATATTTTTCCAGTTGGAGAAATTATGTGACCCATCTCTTGACAGCTCCTCATCAGGAGAGAAAGAACTGATCTTGGGATCATAACAGATTTTGAGTCTTGCTTTCTCAATCCAAGGAAAGCAATGCTGATTAAAAGAACAAGAGATTGATTAGTAGCCAGATAAATTCTCCCTTCTCATCTCACAATCTCCTAATTCAGTTAAATGCATATCTGTTCTGCCCCTCCTCTTTGCTGACATGTTTTAAGACATGGTACATGTTGTACCAGTGCCCCCTCCATAACTATAATCACATGCCTTCATGATTAAGATCCAGTCACACTCACTTCTCTTATGATTAAACATTTGAGAGTTTGGTAATGGACTACCGTATTTTTTGGAGTATAAGTCACACCGGAATATAAAACACACCAAGGTTTTGAAGAGGCAAATAAAAAAAAGTTTTTCCACTCTGCAAACCTTCCAAAAACGGCCCACATTTTGCAAAAACGGCCCTGTTTTTTTGAAAATAAGGGCATGAATAGCCCTTAAGGAGGCTTGTAGAATGCTCGGCGGGGGGCGCATTAACAAGCAAAAATAGGCCCATTTTTCATGAAAATGGGCCCGTGTTTTTTGTCAAAAAAAAAGGGGCATGGATAGCCTTCAGGACGCTTATAGAGTGCTCCTGGGGATGGTGGCTGGACAAAATTGAGCAAAAAACTGCCAGTTTTTCACTCATTTCTGCCTTCCCCAGTCTCTAGGAGCTCTTTGAAAGCCTTCTACAGGCTCTGCATGGCCATTTTGGTGAAGGGGTGGAGTTTCGAGAAGGTAAAATGCTGTATTCAGTGTATAAGACACACCCAGATTTTCAGCCTCCTTTTTAAGGGAAAATGATGCATCTTATATTCTGAAAAATATGGTATATGGTTTCATGCCTTCCCCCTACTTTTGACTCATTACAACTTGAGAATTTGAAGAGGATTTATGTACGTGACACTGTAGGTGCACAGATACATCTTACATGCAAACTGTTTAGGGCACATCTTCTGAAAGGTGGAGATATGTTAGCTCATTTAACATTTATGAAAGGGGTTTTCCAAAAGCTACATGAAAAAGAACTATTTTTTTCTGAGATACAGCAAGTTTATATCATATTCTCCTCACTGGATGAGAGTTATGATGATTTGTATCTTCTCTTGAATAACCTGAAATGAACTAGCATTGACTGACATTACTGCATGACTGTTGGAAGAGTTAAGAAGAAGGATGGAGAGGGAACAACTGAGAGAGAAACCATCACAACATGAGGAGTCACCTTGTACTGCCTATACTGTTCGAAAATGTTTTTCTTGTGGAGCCAAGGGACATATCTCTAGATTTTGTAAAAAGGCAAAACAACAGAATGCCGGAAGAGCTAGAAAAAAATGCAAATGTCAACTTAGCTATGTCTACTTTGGCTATGTCTAGCAATGCACCAGTAAACCATGATTTGTGAGTTGTTGATAGTGGAGCATCACAGTGCATTGCTAGAGATAGAAAAAGGTTTGTAAAAATGACCACGAGCAAGGAACGTGTATTTTTGGCAAATGGATGGAAGGTGAGGGCATCTGGTGAAGGTAATGCATGTTGTTCATTCCTAAATGAGCAGTTACCAATGTCATATGTACCTAATCTGAAATTCAATTTACTATCAGTTAGGGCTCTGGTTAACATTGGCTACGTGGTAACCTTTAGGGGAGATATCTGTATCATTGAAAAGGAGGATATCAAGGTTACTGCTACTTTAAAAAACAGTTTGTATAGCAATAGCAATAGCAGTAGACTTATATACCGCTTCATAGGCCTTTCAGGCCTCTCTAAGCGGTTTACAGAGAGTCAGCATATTGCCCCCAACAATCTGGGTCCTCATTTTACCCACCTCGGAAGGATGGAAGGCTGAGTCAACCCTGAGCCGGTGAGATTTGAACCGCTGACCTGCTGATCTAGCAGTAGCCTGCAGTGCTGCATTTAACCACTGCGCCACCTTGGCTCTTTGTATGTTATACCGGATGGCCAGATGGCTAGCACAGCTTATCATAATGTTAAACCCCATGACGAATGCATACATTTACTATATAGACGCATGGGGCACATTCATTTCAAGATGCTGCAACAAACTGTAAAGTTAGCAGAAGGAGTAAAATTAAAACTATGCGGAAAATATATAAACTGCAATGTTTGGAAACAGGAGATAAACAAAATAACAGGGGAAGGATACTGAAAAACCTCCATTCTTCCCAATCAGCTGGGATTTGAGAGGCTGAGAATAGATGGGGGTGGAGCCAGTCAGTAGTATTTACCGGTTCTCCGAACTACTCAAAATTTCCATTATTGGTTCTCCAGAACTGGCCAGGTCCTGCTGAATACCACCTCTGCCCTTTATGTAACTAGATACTTGATTTCCTTATTGATAGTCCCCAGTTTGTGCCAGTTGGAAGAAAAGTTTCCATCTCCATCTCCTTGAGTGCAGATTCCCCACAGGGCTGTGTTTTAAGTCTATTATTGTTCACCTTGATGACCCACGACTGATGTGCCATATCTAATACAAATCATATTGTGAAGTATGCGGACACGGCAGTGGTGTGTTTTATCTGGGATGACAATGAAGATGCTTGTAGGGAAGAGGTGAAGGCTCTGGTGGTTTGGTGCAATAAAAGTAATCTGGTTCTAAATATGAATAAAACAAAGGAGATCATTACAGATTATAGAAAGAACCACCATTTCATACTCAGTTCAGAATCAAGGATGCAGACAAGAAAGGCTTTTTCAGGCAGGCAACACCCATTATGAAATTGTTTCCCCTGGAAGACCTTAACACAGATAACACCTCTCCATCTGACTTCTGGAAATTGTTTCTGCTTTTTTATTGGCTTTAACTCGTCTTCTATTTCTTGGGAATGCTTTTTTGCAATTGTAATACCTATAATTATTATTATAACACTAAATTTTGTATTCCTAGCTAAGGCACCACAAGCCAGACTTCCAAGGCAATGAGATGCATATTTGCAAAGAACATGGTGGTGATGGCAGCTGCTTTTTCGTCAACCTCTGGTACTTCTTGGCGGCCTGCGGCCAGCTGTCGCCTCTTTGAGAGCCGCTTTGTGGCTGTGGACCAGCCATCATGGAAGGTAAGCAGCCCAAACAAAGAGGCAGTGATGGAGGAGGAAGCAGAGCTAGGGCCAGGGCCACTAAAGGAGGGGAAACAAGGGTGACTGTTGAAGGGAAGGTGGGGGTAGATAGATAGAAATTCCCCCCAAAATCCTATCTTTTCCTGTGGGCATGGTTTGGTAGGGGGGGTGTCCTGTGACTGAGAGGGCATGGGCGTGAGTAATGTCAAGTTGGCCATACCCACTCAGTTATATGCCCCCCACCCAGCCATGCCCACTGAACTGGCAGTGAAACCTTTTGAAACCCACCACTGCATTAGACTATTATTGTAGACATTCTAGTCCACTTTCCAGGCAGTTGGTGAGGAAATATGAAGATACAAGCACTATCCATCTTCATCCTCTGTTTTCTCAACAAACTCCCCTTTCGGAAGGGTAGTTGGATACCTCTCACCTCCTCTAAACAATGATCTTTCGCTAAATAATGACAAGATAAATACTAAGTATATCTTCAAATTTACAGGAAGATATCATGCGTAACAATAGAGTACTGTATGTATAGATTACATCCCATTTATTCACTAAGGGATTCATTGAATAATAATGTTGCATCTAGTAGTATTGCTTGCAAAATGAAACATTTTTTGCCTATTCACCTTATCTGTTATTACAAATTTTCCCTTTTTTATTTGCCTTGTATCTTTTCTCTTCTCTCCTAATTTGTATACCAGCCATTTCCCTTGTTTGTTTGCAAAATCAAAGTTTTGTTTTGTTTTGTGTAATTAACATTTATAAATAATTGTTGTGGTGAAAACTTAATTTGTTGAAAAATGATTTCTTCTCTAGAACCTTCTTTAATTGTTCTTCTTTTCTTTTTCTCTCATCTAAGAGAGCTTGAGGTTTATCTAGATTCTTTTTTAAGTTCATTGATATGTTTTATAAGATATCTTTTCATGAAAAAAATATCTTCCTTAAATCCATTTACTATCTGTTCATCTGTGTCATTTAGCATAACAGTTCAAGGTTGGAATTTTGTTTAGGATTTTAAATGTCTTTGCAAAGAATTTTAATTCCTGTTTCCATCTTTCATATCTTTTCAGATGTCACATTGCTTCTTGTCTCTTATAACAGCTCACTGAAATCTTTTATTATTATTTTTTGAACTTTTCATGGCTTTTGCTTCTTTTCAGCTCTTAGAAAATGATACTGTTTGCGTAAATACTTTTATTTTACACATAAAATAAATGTCTTTGCTAAGGATTAAGAAAACTTTATTGTATAAGTAGAAGGGGATGTTATCAACAGGAATGATTTGTCTAAATTAATAAAATTTTCTAAATAATTGGAAATGAAAAGAGCTTGCACATTTCAGATACAAATCAATGTGAAAGATGCCCTTTGGTTGTTCAGTTGCAAAGTCAGGTCTGGTACTCCCATCTCTTTAAAAACTTGCTAGAGTTTTTTGTGGTCCACCTGTAAGAATAGGGATGAAATCCTAGTTATTTGGGTAAAGTGGTTGAGGTTATTTGAGGAACCTGATAGACTCCATTTTGAATAAAGGAATATTTATTCTGCTTAGACTGGAAAAAAACTGTTCATGTGTTGCTGATAGTCTGGGTCACTTCGACCTAGCCATGAATAGGAAAGCTGTGAAAGCAAGCCTGCTGATGCCGCCGCTGCCCACCCGCTGTCGACCATGTGTCATTTGCCAGATCGAGGCTTTCGCAATGGAAGGCCTGGAAGGCCTTCCCTTATGAAAGCCGCCAACTGGCATAAGTTAGCCTCCCGCCGCCCCCTCGCACTTAGTTGTTTACCTGAGGGAAGCAGTAAGCTGCTGGAAGGCGAAGCGAAGCGAAGGGAGGACCGATTAGTAAACCGTTTCTCCTGAACCAGTGAGAACTGGCAGAAACCCACCACTGCTACAATGGCACCCTGTATATTCTCACTCCATACAAAGTGGTGCCAGGATTTCAAAATTGTATTGAATCAACAAATCCTTTATGTCTAGAATGTCGGTGTGTATGAGAGTTTATGACTGGCAGAGACATGCTAATAAGGTCAGTCAATGAATAGACATGGCAACTGGGTCAGCCAATGATGGCTGTTTGGAAACTGAATCAAAATTTGCTGTGTGAGCCACAAAGAGACAGCAAGGAGCCCTCAGTTGTTCTGTACTAAAGATCTGAGTCTGTCCTGAGTTCTAAACTAGTCTGCTGTTCTGAACAGAAACTGAAACTGTTCTCTCCTCTGCGTGTGTTGCTTGTATATACTACCACATTGGAAAACCTGCTTTTGATATTGTATATTGACGTGTTATATTACATATAAAGAGATGTTAATGAACCCTGATGAATCCGTTACCTGTTTGTGCTTTCTGGATGTGATTGCTGCTTCAAACTCTGACATAGACTTTATTTTCTCCCTGAATTATGGACATCAACGCTCTCCTACTGAAGGATCACAGACTGCACATGCAGGAAAAAAAATTAATAAAAATAGATAAAAATAAAATATAGATAGCTGTGAGGAAAGGAGAATTATTTGTTTCCAATCAAAGAGGTTGCCTATAGGGACACTTGCAGAGAAAGTGGATACAAAAAGGGAGTTCATCCTGGGTGCACAAGTGTGTTTGTGCTGATTCTAGGGTGACACTTGAGGGGTGTGGTCACCTATACATGTTGACCAACTTTGTTTAAATCAAGTGTTATGTATTGGGTCTCTTCCTTTCAACTATGAGCATTATAATTATGTATTCATGTTAATTGAGTTTTGTGTGTTTGCTTATGTGTCAAATTTATAATTTGAAATAAGTGTTTAATTAATATGTTATGTTTTCTGTGAATTTAAAGGCTCTTTGAGACTGTTAACCAAGAACCTATCTTGGACAACTGGGTTAGTTAAATCAATATCTTCATAAAAGTATTAGTATATATTGTCCTTGACTTACAATAATTTGTTTAGTGACCATTTAATGTTATAACGGTCCTGGAATAAGTGACATATGACCTTTTCTCACACTTATGACAATTGCAGCTTCCCCAAGTAAATCATTAGTGATTAGTATAAAATCAATCCTTGAAAGGGATTGATGTCTATCAGAAAAAAAGGTGAAGTCATATTCCTCTGAATTGCTTTCTCGCCAAACATCTCTCAATTCGAAGTCGTCCATCATGTCAAAAAAAAGGGTTGGGTAACTTAGCTCAGATTTTAGTATTTGGGCGAGAGGTCTTCTTATCTCTTTTAGTGTCAATCACGCCGTTCCAGTCACCCAATAATTTACAAGACTTAAAGTCCCACTGTACTAATTTAGCATGAAGATTTCTATAGAATGCGTCTTGCTGTTGATTAGGAGCATAAATTCCCAAAAGTAATGTCCTTTTCCCTTCTAAGATTAGGTTTAGTGCAATATATCTTCCAAAGGGATCTGCTTCAATTCAAGTTCAGCCTTAATATCTTTTCTTAAGTATACAACTATACCATTTTTCTTTTCCGTAGCAGAGGTCACAAAATGTTGACCAAGTTTGGGGTTAAACAAATATTTTTGATCAGTTGATTTGATACGAGTTTCTTGCAGACAAATTATATCATTCTTGAACTATTTGAGATAGTGAAATATTTTCTTTCTCTTCTGTGGAGAGTTCAGTCCATTGACATTCCATGTCAAAATCTTAGTTGTCATTTTTGGTTGCCTGAAGCTTTTTTAGAGCCTCCTGCATGGCCTATTTAACCTTTGGCCTAGCTCCTCCCATTGCTTCTGAGCTTATTGCTGTAACTCCTTGATCAATGGTCAGTGATTGTTGAGGTTGTTGCACTGAAGTTTGTTTTTCCATTCGTCTGGTGGTCATATGGCTAGGTCTTTGTTCCATGACCCCTTGCCCTTCCGGGAGGAGGAAATGGTGAATTTTGTCTGGTAGTTGGGTGGTTTGCTGTTTGTCTTGTCCTTCTCGTGGTCTTTCTCCAGATCCAGATGATTCAGGGTGTCCCACCTTCAGAATCTTGTGATAGAAATCTCGAGCTTTCCATACAGAGTTGAGACGATATCTTTGCTTGTCAAATGTAATTATAATACCAAATGGCACATCCCATCTATACTGTATCTGACAGTTTCTGAGTTCTTCCACTAGAAAAGCATAATCTCTCCTGGCTTTTAGCATTTGAGGTGGTATTTCTTTCAAGACAATCAAATCCTGTCCGCCAATTTGAAGCCTGGTGTTATAGCATTCTTGTAGTATCATGTTTCTGAACTCTCTTGTAGCAAAGTATATAACTACATCTCGGGGGAGTTGCTTCTGTTTTGCCGCCCAAGAATTAACGCGGTAAATTTTATCGATCTGCCAGTCAAAGTTGGACCCCGGTCTTTCCACCAGATGGTCAAAAGCCTCTGAAAAAATCTGCATCAAGTTCTCCTGTTTGTCTTCGTGCAGCCCCCTGACTCTTAATGCAAGCTCCATCTGTCTGTACTGCATCATAATAATTTGTTTTTCAGCGTTTTCAACTTTTTGTTGCACCACTTCGGTTTTGGGTGTCAAATTAGTGTTGGCTTCATTAAGAACCTCTAGCTTATCTTCCATTCCAGAAACATATTCTGTCAATACAGTTACAAGTCCCAACATATCATCATTTAGTTTGGCAATCCTAGTATCAAGTTTATCATATAAGTCTGCCTTAAACTCTTTCACCTTGTTCTTTATCTCTTCTCTGAATTCTCTGAAAGTTTCTAAATTCTGCTCTCTAAATTCTCTAAAAGTTTCCAAAAAAAGTTCTTTCATTAGCAAATCTCCAGTAGGGGGCATAGAGGGTGGAAGCTGCAACTTTGTGCCAGGTATGGGGGATGTGCTCCTAGGAGGAAGTTTCCCAGGATTTAATTTTGATGCCATTATATCTTTTCTTCAAGCAATTAATCAAACTCTACTGGCCTGCTGTGCAGCTTACGAGAAAAAAAGTATTAGGTCACCCCTTTATTTGTTCTTAGGGATTTTTCAAAAAGTTTTAGAAAAGGGCATTGTAACAAAGCAGCTCGGCATATTCAGCGCCATTTTGGACTTCTCTATATCAAAAATATATATTAGCAAAGTTAATAAGAGGAAAGTCTTGTAAACTCTTCAGAGAAGTGAAACTAATTAGTAAGAAACTGCTGGCTGGCTGTTCCTTTGATCTTTTTTATCACTGTTCTTTGCCGAAGAGTTAGGAATGTGGCACTGTTACAGTTACGGAGAATGCACAATCGCCATTTTAGGAGCTTATTTTTTAAGGAAAAAAAAACCAAGTGCACGAAGGAAGCTCTTGTAAAAATGAAGCTAGGATTTTTTTTTAAAAAAAAAAGCAGATAAGGTTCTCAGGTACGGACTCTGCTTGTATTAATTTCAGATAAATATCTCAAATATTGTCCTAAGTGGAGGTTCCTTACTTTGTAATAAAAACAGCAGGGATTTCTGGCACGGAGATATGATTCAGCCTCGGTTGGACCCCCTTCTGTTCGCAGCAAAAAAAAAGCTGCAAACTTCAAAGAAAAAGCTCTTACCAGCTGGATAGCAATAGCAATAGCAATAGCAGTAGACTTATATACTGCTTCATAGGGCTTTCAGCCCTCTCTAAGCAGTTTACAGAGAGTCAGCATATTGCCCCCAACAATCTGAGTCCTCATTTTACCCACCTCGGAAGGATGGAAGGCTGAACCCTGAGCCGGTGAGATTTGAACCGCTGAACTGCTGATCTAGCAGTAGCCTGCAGTGCTGCATTCAACCACTGCGCCACCTCGGCTCTGCGCCACCTCGGATCTCTCTCTCACTCTTCTTTGCCGGAAGAATGAGGTATCTACCAGGTATTTAGGCAGATAACGCGACCAGAAACCCGGGGACAGCTAAGTTAAGCTGCCGCCATCAGCAAGGTCCCGCCCCGGAAGTCCCAACATTCTTGATAGATTAGAAAACTGGATGGACAACAGAAAAATGGCTGATTGATTGGCATCACTGGTAGGGGTTTTTCTAGGGGTCAATGTAGATAAGTAAATGGCTGATTGATTGGCATCACTGCAGGGATGTGCAGTCAGGGGAGACAGGGGAAGCAGAGCCTCACCAATGTCATCATGAAAAGAAAAAAATGTAAAAGGAAAAAAGGCTGAGCTAGTTGCTGCCAGAGTCACCATGGATGACTCTGCTTAGTGCTTAACTGTTTAAAAAAGCCTCTAAAAAAGTGCCCTCTACAGGGGGCGGCAGGAGAATGAAGGTACCTCATCTCGTCTGACTTTATGATCACTCGAGCAGAGCTAAGCAAGGCTTAAAAGCCAAAAAATTCCTCACTTAATGAGGCACATTCTCCTGTTTCCTGTAGAGGGCATTTTTTAAGAGGCTTTTTTAAACAGTTAAGCAGAGTCATCCACGGTGACTCTGGCAGCAACTAGCTCAGCCTTCAGCTCTTGCCTTTTTCCTTTTACATTTTTTTCTTTTCATGATGGTAGGCAAGAGCAGAGTTGAAATTCTCTGTGAAACAGCTGGAAAAGGTACATGTACATGTGGGTTGGAGGGAGGAATTCAAACTTTATCTTCCTGGTGCAACTGTGTGTGTGTGTGTGTGTGTGTATGTGTGTTTGAGAGAGGGGAGAGGGAGCATATTTAGTTTATGCACTATGTAACACTCTAATACTATGCCTTTGGGTCTTCTGAAATTTTAATTATCCAATCAAAAGCAAAAACAATGTTTTCAGTAGAATGAATTTCCACTTCTACTTACACCTGCCAGCCAAAATGCTGCTAGCGGTATTGCTAACATGGGCTGAGGAGGAAAACCTAAATACTCTGAATCCTGGTGAAACTTGTGTGTGTGTGTGTGTGTGTGTGTGTGTGTGTGTGTGTGTGTGTGTGTGTTGAGAGAGGGGGAAGGGAGGGAGAGCGGGAGGAAGGAGGAGAAGGGAGAAGAAAAAGAAAAAAGAAAGAAAGAAACTTATTTAGCAAATAAGTTTAAAAAAACAAATGCTGTCGCTTTAAATCGGAACTGAGCCTCCTGGCTGTGGAATTCTGGGAGTTGAAGTCCACAAGTCTAAAAAAAATGCGCCTCACCAGCCATAAACCTCACTGCATGTCACTGCATCACTGGTAGGGGTTTTTCTAGGAGTCAATGTAGAAGATGAGTTAATTCTCAAGAGCAAAAGTTTATGAAACTTTTCTGTACATAAAAATATGGAAAGTATAAATAGCCATGGGAAAAAGAATTACATTAAATATCACTAATACAAAAACATGTACATGTTTCACACAAACAACATTTTCTTTACAACAACAAAAAGAGGACTTGGAGGAAGGGTATTATTTGCCCTCTAATTACCATAATGAGTGTGTTCCAGTTCAGTTTCTTTGGGAGAAAGATGATGGAACATAGGGAAGAGGTAGATTCTACTGGTTCAGATGTAGTACTTCTCCCTTGCTTGCTACATTTTGAGCATTGTGTTCATTGAGAGGTGGCCCTCAGAAAATCATAAAATTGGAATCTGCTCATATTATAATAGACTGTCTTAGATACCTAGAAATTTAAAGGTATATTTTAACATGAACTCTCAAAAAATTGAAATAAAAAAAACCCCTCAATACTGTTCTCCCTCTATCTCAACAATAGAATTATCATAGAACTTGTGGAAAAGGGGTAATATTTCTCTTCGTCATTTTCAATATGGCCAAATTGTGGGGGCTTTCATAATATTTAAGTGATTGATGCTATTCAAATGTGTGAAGAATGTGAAAGTTGGATCTTCATAGTTGGTATCTCATAGTGGGATCTCATAGTGGAAAGTTGGATCTTCACAGTTAGCATCTCATAGTGGGAAAGGCACATGGTTAAATGTCTGCCAATATCTCTCTATATAAAGGGTTGAAATTAGCTGAATACAGAATAACAATTGTAAGGGACCTTGGAGGTTGTCTAGTCCTACCCCTACTCAGACATGAAACCCTACACCATCTCAGACAAATGGTCCAATGTCTTCTTAAAAACTTCCAGTGATGGAGCATTTACAACTTCTGGATTCAAATTGTTCCACTAATTAATTATTCTAACTGTCAGGAAATTTATCCTCAATTCTACGTTGCTTCTCTCCTTGATTAGTTTCCACCCATTGCTTCTGCCCTCAGGGCTTTGGAGAATAGCTTGACTCCCTCTTCTTTGTGGCAACCCCTCAGGTATTGGAACACTGCTGTTATGTCACCCCCTAGTTTTTTCATTAAATTAGGCACACCCAATTTTAGATGGTTCAAAGCTATATGTTTTATAACTGGATTCTTCTGATAATACTTATGTATTTTTCTTTCAGCATATTACCAAAAAATGTCCAGCATATTCTTTGTATGTATTTTGCCCTTCATGAGATCAACAAGAATATCAAGCAGTTCCACAACATCACAATAGAACTGGAGGTTCATGAAAGCTGTTTCATTGTCAGGGAGGCCATTGAGAGTGTTCTAGATCTTCTGTTTCTAAAGCAAGGGAGTCCTATCAACTTCATCTGTGCCGGAAGGAGCTAGATTTCATTTATTTCATTTCATTTATTAAGACTTATAGGCCGCCCTTCTCCCTGAGGGGACTCAGGGCGGCTTACAATCATAAGGGAAGGGTGTGCAGCAACAAGGGACAAACAATAAGTGACCAAAAATAAAATAGTAAAACCACAACATGCATTCAACAGTCAGCACTCGGGCGGGAAAATTGGAACCTATCCCCAGGCCTGCTGGGAGAGCCAGGTCTTGAGGGCTGTGCGGAAGGTCTGGGTGGTGGTGAGGGTACGAATCTCAATGGGGAGATCGTTCCACAGGGTCGGAGCTGCAACAGAAAAGGCTCTCCTCCGTGTAGTCGCCAGTCGACATTGACTGGCGGATGGAATCCGGAGGAGGCCCAGCCTGTGTGATCTAATCGGTAGGAGGGAGGTAATCGGCAGAAGGCGAGATGACATTCTTGCCTGTCATTGGTGACCTTCCCTCCACCAATTCCATCAAGATGGCCCACATTTTGAACACCTATAGGTTTCCACAGGTATGCCCATTTTGTTCAAAATCTACAACCAAAGCTTTCCCAGAATGATATTTGTGTTGCTTGGGTGCTGTTAATCCCACTTATGACAGATCAATACCTCAAAAAGGTAGATGATATTCAATTTGGAAAGCATGTGAAAAATACTCTGTTTGAGACAAAAGCTTTTAGTTTTTTCTACAATCTTCAATCTGGGATCACACCCAATCTCTTTCTAGAAAACCCCTTCCTTCCTTCCTTCCTTCCTTCCTTCCTTCCTTCCTTCCTTCCTTCCTTCCTTCCTTCCCCTTTTTATATTATTTATTTATATTGTTTATTTATTAAATTTTTATGCCACTCATTTCCCCTAGAAATTGACTTTAGGTGATTTACTGGTTATAAAACAAGAAAAATAGGTAAAATATTAAAAGAATAAAACAGCACAGCATTAATTTTTTACTAAGAACTATACTAAAACTGAGCTACATGGCATGGGGATGAGGTGGTCTTATCCTGTCAACCAGCTACAGTTTAAGCAATCCCTTGGAGCCCAAAGCCTGCTGACAAACCAGGCTTTGATACCATTCTGGAAAGCAAAAATTACCTCTGGTGGTAGATGATGCCTTAGGGATGGGGCCACAGCAGAAATAACTCTCCTCTTTGACCCTGCCTGCTTCAATTCCTTAGCAGATGGGATCCATAGTAGGCCTCTTCCGCTGGCACGATTGTGGCCAGCTTGTCCCATTGGAGGAACATGCCATGTATGGCTTTAACGTAAGAACCAAAATCTTGGTATCCAATGCAGCTTGCACAATAAGGGTGTTACAAGTGCAGCCCCAAGAGCTGCCTGGATTGTGCACAGCACTGCATTCTACTCTAGCTACAGCTTCTGAATATCTTCAAGGAGAGCCCCATGTAGATTAATCCAGCCAAGAGATAACTAGAGCATGAATGACTCTGTTCAGGATCTTAAGATCCAAGTAAGGGCATAACTGGTACACAACATGGCTGTGTAAAAGCCCTACAATACCACCTGCTCTTTGAGCAAGAATTGTGAGTCCAGTTGCATACTTACTGTGACTCAAGAATATGAGCTGTGTATAGAAATGCACTCCTTTGTGCTTCCTTTTCCTTCTCATAGTATGTAACATATACTCTCTATTTATGTAGGATGGCCTTTTTCTCCCATTTCTGATTTCTACAATAGATGGAAAAATGGTTGATTGTGTTAGAATGTTTATAACAAGAACTGAATTTATTTTTTGAATATTTCAGGTAAGTATAGGGTAATTATCAGAGGTAGGTTTCAAAAATTTCAGCAATGGGTTCTCTGCCCAGTTGTTGGGTGGGCCTGGCAATGGTGGCCATGGCCTAGTCGGCCTCCTGAACTATGGGGGGGAGAGACATTTTTTTGCCTTCCCCAGGCTTTGGATGCCTTCCTTGAGTCTCTGGGAGGGCAAAAACTGCTGCCAGGGGCTCCAGAGGCGGGAAATGGGCTAGTTTCCAGCCTTCCGGAACTTCCAGGAAGCCCGTTTTTTCCCTCTTCCTGAGCCTTTGTGTGGGCCTCTACTTACCTCACATCCAAAATGGACCGCATGGAGACTCCTGGGAGGGGCAAGGTGGGGTGGGCAGGGCCTTCCAGCAGTGGGATTTGGAGGTTCTCCGAACCAGCCATAACATTAGGTACTGGTTCTCCCGAACCCGGCCGAACCCATAGTAGTCCACCCCTGGTAATTATGCAATAATTACTGAAGTTGGAAATAAATACCAGTTAGACTTATATACCGCTTCATAGGGCTTTCAGCCCTCTCTAAGCGGTTTACAGAGTCAGCATATTGCCCCCAACAACAATCCGGGTCCTCATTTTACCCACCTCGGAAGGATGGAAGGATGAGTCAACCCTGAGCCGGTGAGATTTGAACAGCCGAATGGCAGAACTGCAGTCAGCTGAAGTAGCCTGCAGTGCTGCATTTAACCACTGCGCCACCTCGGCTCTCAATGTGTTATATAGTTTGAAGATCTGAATGAATTTCATAAATTTAAAGGTCCTCAGAACTCTGATGTCCTTTACTAGAGAAACTCTGTTGGGATTCTGGAAATAGATAAATTTAGGGGAAGACTAGGATAATATTGGCTTGAAATTATGTTTCCTCTCCCTCAAATCCAGCTTCACTACTTTCTGAGAAACATCCATTTTAATAACAGTGTGGGAGATGAAATATTTTTTGACAACAATGGAGACTTTGACCCTGGATATGACAACTCCAACTTGGTCACTTTCCACAATAAATCTTTCCAGAGAGTCTGGATTGGAAGGGTGGATTCCAAAACTCCTAAAGGAAAAAAGTTCACCCTTGATGGAAGAGCCATTGTGTGGAACCCCACATTTGAGCAGGTGGGATATGGTAGGATACACTAATTAAGTAGACCCCTGATGGGGAACCTATGGCATGCATGCCACAGATGCAATGGAAGCAACTGCTCATCTTGGTGGGGTGGCTGTGCTCGCGTGGCCCTGGCCCGAAGCCTCATGACCCTGCACTGGGAGGCCTCCCTAGGTCTCCCTGGCGATAGGTGGTGAGTTGCGGGCACTCCTCCAGTCTGGACTCATGCCTTCAAGCCAAGGCTTTGGAGCTCCCAGAATGGCCCAAGTGGCTCCAACTGCACCTGGGCTGGTGGAGCACCAACAGACGCCTGCCTGCCGCCAGGGAGAAAGCTGGCAATATCAGGTGCCTCCCAGCACAGGTGAGACATGCTTGGATGAGTGGGTGTGTGTGTCATGAGGCTTCGGTCCAGGACAGCATGAACATAGTTGAAGATGGCTGGAGCAGCAGACACTGCTGCTGTGGGTGCAAGTGGAAGGTGTTGGAAGCCTTCTGAAGCCTTTGGAGGGCCTCCAGGGGTGTGTGGGGAGGCTGTTTTCACCCTCCCCAGGTTTCTAGAAAGCCTCTGGGGCCTGGGAAGAGTGAAAAATGGTTCTATCGCATACCAAAATTGGGGGTGAGGGCAACGGTCATGCGCGCATGTGCAGGGGGGTTACACGTGCATGCATGTACATAAAATTATAGGTGTGGACATGCCCACGAACAACCCCCCTGTGCTCCCCCCAATTTTGGCACATGGTGGCAAAAAGATTAGCCATCTTGGAAGCAGATTATTATTTTGGGTGGAAGATGTATATATATATTGTAGTATTTATCTTTAAAAGAAAGAAAAACCTAATTATATGCATAATTTGTTTAAAAAAAACAAATTACATTTGTTGCATTTTTGAAGAGATGGAAAAGAATACCAAAAGAAAAAAAAAGAGTAATGGGAAATAAAAAATTTGAAAACTTCTTAAAAAGATGGTGACTTCATCCCTCTTCTTACACTAAAAATTAAACAGGCTTTGTATTCAAAAAGGCAATATGAGGTTGTTGAGTTCCATAACAGAAACCATGTAAGTACATTTATATATGGCTGTGAGGGATATTTTTTCCCATGTGTTACATTTTTTAAATTGTTTTTAAAATATGGAAAACTCTCCACAATCTACAGATGTTTGGAACCTGAATCTTCCTGATTTTGAAAATAAAAGTCACTCCCCTTGAATTTATAATATGTCTCTTTTTTATCTCCATTTGGTTAATTCTACTCATAAATGTTCCTTTCACTTATTTCTAGGTACCTCCACGTGCCAGATATGTGGAGAGCTGCCATCAGGGTTGTATAGAAGGGTTGTTCAGGAGGGGAAACATACTTGTTACTACAATTGCAAAAAATGCCCTGAAGGAAGAATTTCAATCCAAATAGGCAAGTAAAAAAAAATGCAATTATACACGTTTCTCTGAAAATAAGACCCTGTCTTACTCTTTTTTTTGCCTCCAAAAAAGGCACCAGGTTTATTTTTGGGGGGGATGTCATCCACTGATTTACTTCACTTGCGCGCATCATGCCCGGCCTCTTTTTCACTAGCAGAGGCTGTGGCCAATGTCCCATGTCATAATGGGCTCCAGGAGGAGGAGGAGGAGGAGGAGGGGGGGATGCTGTTTTCTCCAATTGTGAAGCGTGTTGAATTTAAGAGTGCTAAATATAACTGTGCTGTGCAAGGTGCTGTGAGAACAGAGAGCAGGGCATGGAGGTGGTGACAGCCGCAACTGCAGCCAGGCACCCGCTGACGCCGCTGCTCTGGCTGCCTCCATGGGCTGCTCGCTGCTCTTGCAGCATCTAGTGCAGCATATTTAAATTTAGTGCATTTCACAAGGGGGGAGATGGCATCTTCTCCTCCTCCTGGAGCCCATTATGATGCAGAGAATTGGCCGCAGCCAGGCCATGCCAGTGTCTCAGGGCAGAGAGAAAGTCATGTATCTCACTGAGCAACTGAGGTGCACGTAGCAACAAGAAGCACCAGACAAAGCACCCGCAAGATGAGAGGCAAGTACAGGGGTGCTTCCCTCTCACTCTGGAATAGAGAGTGAGTCTCCATCCTCGCCGTTGCCCTTACCTTCTCAGGCCATGCGAGGAGTGACTGGGAGGAAAGGGTGAGGGGCAGAGCCAGCCAGCCAGCCAAGAGTGAGCCACAGCAGAGGGATGAAAGAGCTTCATTTATCTGGGAAACTGAAATGACTCTTGATTTAAATTATATGGTAAAAAGCACTCAAAGAAGAAGAAAGAACATCAGCAAAAAAAAACAACCCTCACCTGTTTTGGGAAATGGTTCAAGAGGGAACACACACACACACAAGAGAGGGAGGGAAAAAGAGAGAGAGGAAGAGAGGGAGGGAAAGAGAGAGAGATTAGAGAGAGAGAAGGTGAGAAAAAGAGAGGGAGAGAAATGAGAAATGATGGAAGGAGAGAATGAGAGAGAGGAAAAAGAGAGAAACAAATGAAAAAGAGAAGGGGACAGAAAGAACGGCAAGAAAGAAAGGGAGCAAGAGGAAAAAGAGAAAAAACAAGGGAGGGAGGGAGAGGGAGAGGGGAGGGAGGGAGGGAGAGAGAGAGAGAGGGAGGGAGGGAGGGAGGGAGAGATGTTCCATAGAAAATACTGGAGCCACAAAACCTGGGAGGGGCATGTGACTGGGTGGGAGTGACATTGAGTTGGCCATGCCACCCAGCTTTTGTGGCTTCCAGTGTTTTCTTTTCTGTGGAAAATGGGTCCAAATGGACCTGTTTTAATTTTTAAAGGAGACAATTTAGATACTTATATGCATTTTGTATGTTATACAAAAGTTCACTAAGCAGTGGTTTTCAGAAAGGTGAAAGCAGAAGATAGCATTCAAAGAAATTAAATTTTATACTTTGGATAAGAGAAAATGCTGTTTACATGAATAAAGCATTATTGTATACAGGTTAGTTTGTTCAGTTACATGGGAAAAATGGCTTATAACCAGTCCTCACAGTTATGACCATCACAGCATCTCCATAGTCACATGGTCAAATTTGTACATTTTGAAACTGGCATGAAGTTATGTGGATCCTAGATCATATGATTGTCTTTCATGGCCTCTGTCAAGTAAAGTCAATGGGGGAAGTCAGGTTCTCTAAATACAACCTGATTCATTTAACAACTGCAGTGATTCATTTAACAACCATGAGAAAAAAGTTGCAACATTGGGTATGACAGATTTTACTACTCCCTTGCTTGGTACTGGAAATTCTGGTTCCAGCTATGGTTGTTAAGTCAAGGTCAGGACTACTTGTAATCAGAAATGTTTGTGTGAATAGTCATACCAGATGTGCTTTCTCCATGTTACCTCTTTAGGTTGGTGTTATTTCTCTAGTTTACACTAGGTTTTCTATTTCTATGAATCATTCTATTTGGAAATGACAAGCTGTTCTTCTTGGTTTCAGATGCAGATCAATGTGAGAGATGCCCAGAAAATCAATATTCAAATACAGAAAGAGACCATTGCCTTCCCAAAACTTTCAACTACTTATCATTTAGTGAACCCTTAGGAGTCATCCTGACCTTATTGATTATTTTCTTTGCAGCAGCCCTCATTTTGGTGGCATTGACTTTCTGTCTGCACTGGGACAGCCCCATTTTCAAAGCCAACAATAGGAACATCACATGCATCCTTCTGACTTCCCTCCTCCTTTGCTTTCTCTGTCCCTTTTTGTTCATTGGCTGGCCTGGGAATGTGACTTGCCTTTTTAGGCAAACAATATTTAGTACCATTTTCTCCATCTCAGTTTCCTGTATCTTGGGCAAAACCATCACAGTTGTTCTAGCTTTTTTTGGCCACTAAGCCAGGAAACACAATGAGGAAGTACCTAGGAAAAGGACTGGCAGGATCAGCCATTGTCTTTGGATCCTTGATTCAAGTTGTTATATGTATGGTGTGTTGGTCATATCTCCTCCCTTCCCAGAGTTGGACATGAAGTCACAATTTGATGAAATTATTGTGCAATGTAATGAAGGTTCAGATGTCATGTTCTACATTATCTTGGGCTACCTGGGACTTCAAGCTACCATCAGTTTCATTGTGGCTTTCTTTGCAAGGAAATTACCAGACACTTTCAATGAAGCCAAACTGATCACCATCAGCATGCTTGTGTTTTGCAGCATTTGGGTGTCCTTCATTCCAGCCTATCTGAGCACCAAGGGGAAATACATGATAGCTGTGGAGATCTTCTCCATCTTGGCTTCTGCTGCAGGTCTTTTGAGTTGCATCTTTCTCCCCAAGTGCTACATCATAATCCTGAAGCCACACCTTAATGCAAAACAACATCTGACCAGAAGATAATTTAATGGTCAAACCCTATTGGAATCCTTCTTTATTTTTCAGCATTTTCCTGGTGACCCATAGTTTCCATGTGGTTAATCTGACTATTTGAGATGTTCAGACATAAACCTGCAATCAAATTCTTTCCATTTTTCTCAACTTTGCCTGTGTGATGCAGAGCCAGTGTCTTGATTTCTGAGTGGCAGCTCCTACTGTAGCACTTTGTCGGGGTAGAGGGGAAAAGTGTTGCTTTGGCCAAGGTTTTATAATTTTTAATCTTGCTAAGTTTCTTGTTTATATATAATGGAAATTGCTCAGAGTTCCTTTTGACTTGTATAGCATAAAAACAGCAACAAATACGCCAGTATCTAAAAAGTATTTTGCATCAGATGGTTTATATATATAGACTTGTGATTTTTTACTACCTTTTATCCCTTCTCATCCATTCATACTTTTCCAGAAATCTGAGTGTGGGCCCCCATTTAACTTTTGAGGTGCCTTTTGCTATACTATACATGGCATACAATGTGAAAAAATTCAAGCAAGGCACATATAGACAGACACACTGATGTAAATTAATTTTAAATCTGAACATGAAAACACACTTCAGTTGTGGGAATATTCCTGATTCTCATTTTATCTTATACTTTCCAATTAGGTTAATTCTAGGAGTCCAGGAAAATTCCAAAATGGCTTTGATATTTTGCTGTTAGTGATAATTAAGAAGACATTCTACAAAGGCTTGACAACTCCTGCAGCTGCTGGAACACTTGTAAATCTCATATCAACTGATGCCCCTGGTTCGCACCCTCTTCCAGAAGTTAACTAGCTGCAACTCAGCAGAACTCCTTCCTAACTGAAGGGGTGGGTTGACTATGGGTATAGACAAGGTTTTTATGGTACCCAAAGCAGCTTCAAAGAATGGATAACTCCCAACCTTGCCAAGACTTTCTATTTGGCATTCTTTTTTTTTATTTGGACAATTCTGCTGAGTCATCAAATAATTTCAGGCTGCAGACCAAAGAGGACAAAATCCAATTGAATCCAATTCTTTATTTGCCTGCACCTAATAGACAGAATCTTGCCACACTAAAGCTATAACTTTTTAACCTAATAGATATATCCTGAAGAATTCTAGGGTTTGATGAATCCTCCGTCTTCATTGAGTTTAGGACTGTGTAGTCTTTTAATTTGAGCTTCACTCTGGAATATACTTCCTCCTCCTTGGGAAAGTACAGTGCTTTTGCTGGAATTACTCCTCCCCACAGCTCCTCTTCCAGATGAATATTCCATCATAGATAATTTAGCAATGAGGGGAGAGCATTTTACATGAAAAGCATTTTTAACCAAACAAATCTCCTCCACCTCTTACAAATTCAATCCATTGAAGCATCTGAATGGGACTTTCAAACACATCCCAAAAAACAACAGTGGGTGGATTTTTCACTATTGGTCAGGAAAGAACTATAGGAGAATCTTGATTGGATTCCACAGTGAGCCACGGGGGCACAGTGATTAGAATTCAGTACTGCAGGCTACTTTTGCTGGCTGCTGGCTGCCTGCAATTTGGCACATCAAATCTCACCAGGCTCAAAGTTAACTCAGCCTTCCATCCTTCTGAGGCAGGTAAAATGAGCACCCAGATTGTTAGGGACAATATGCTGACACTGTAAACTGCTTAGATAGAGCTGTAAAGAACTGTGAAGGGATATATACACCTAAGTGATATTGCTATTCCTTCCCAGTGACAACATTGTGCAACAGTCAAAGGGTTGCATTAATTAATCTTTATTCACTGACAAGGCAAAGAGTAGCAACTTCGCATATGCTAAAACCTCTTTAGACACAAAGGAGGAAATTCCCTGAAAGTTAAATTATTCACTTCAAACACAATGGATTATGCTTTGTATTGCCTTGAACAGCTCAATATTGGACACTGGGATTCTAGGAAAGCAATTCTAAACTCCCTAGAACAATTTCCTCGTTGTCAATACAGAGATTTATTTGTTGAATGGTTTAAAAGAAAAAATAGATGTTGTGTCTTTTACTCTCACATTAATGCTGTTTATATCATATTTAGCATCATTTCAAATTCTCCCTCTCCCGCGGGGTCTTTGACAAAATAGAAGTTTATTCTTCATTCAGCTTGGTCTCATCTATACACCTAACTCTTCCTAAGGTTTATCAGATCTGAGCAAGCATTCCTAACCCCCACACCTGATGTTGAAAAAATAAGGTGCTTATAGTCAGCCAGTATCACTAAACAAAGATATATTGGTTTCAGATGAAACTAATCTTATCAGTGGCTTTGGTTCCCTGCCGTGAACGAATAAAATAATATAATGCATAAACTGGAAAACCTTCAGGAAGAAGTTAAGAGTCAGCACTGCTAAAGCCATGCCATTTATTGACCTTGTGACATCAAACTCCCCTCCTTGGTCAGACAACAGAATCATTGGAAACCACTCTCCACAAAATATTTGTCCCTGCTGTTATGGGACAAATGGAGAGCCAGGCTTCATTAACAATTGAAAAAGAAAAATTCTCAATACAAAAGACAGATTTTGAACAATGCTTTCTTAATCTTAGACCATTTCAACATGATATCCTTTTATTACTCTCATTGAACACTACTAGTCTGTCTCTCCAAAATTCAAATATGTATGAAAGAGATTCTGCTATCATTCAATATGAAACTTAATACCGGGTGGTGTTACAACAGGCAACACAAGAAGAAACTTGGACTTTGACCCCCTGCCTGATATTAGAAAGTGTAGCGCACATTTTCAATATACACATTGTTATGTTGATACATGTCCAGTTAATTCACTGATAGTACCCTTAGATAGCAATAGGAATAGCACATTTATCTTCTTTAAAAGAGCCATTTGAATAGGGTGACCAGACGTCCCGCATTTGGCGGGACAGCCACGCTTTTTCATGAATTTTCCCGCATCCCGCACGGTTCCTTAAAAAACACGCTTTTTTTGGTACTCGCAGCTCCCTCGCTCCCCCGCCCATCAGCTGCTAGCTCGCTGGGCTGGCTCATCGTTCCATTCTATCGTACAAATTTAAGCCAGCCCAGCCTGCCGCTCACTGATTGGATTGGCCTGGATTCCAGCCAATCAGTGAGCTGGCTGGGATGGGAAATTTTCAGCATGTCACGTGTGTAGCTGAGCACGCCTGCGCAAGTCTCCATTTCATTTCATCTTTTGGGGTTGCAGCTGCGCTTACTCACTGGTGAGTAATCATGTTATGAATTGGTACGGGTGGGAATCAGGAGGTGCTGGGGGGAGGAGACAGCCCTCCTCTCCTCCTTCTCCCCCTTTGCGGAGTTCATTTCACCTCCTCGCATCACAGCCAGCTCCTGTGCTGCTCTCCTGCCACGGCTTCTGTTTCAGTCTGTGCCGCCCGGGAAGAGAGGGAAAAAGAGGAGGTGTGCGACAGATCATGGTATCACTGGTTTCTGAGCTTGGTTGGAAAGGATTCCCCACCCCACCACCTCTTAGGGAAAGAGGAGGTGTGGGACAGATCGTGGGATCATTGTTTCCTGAGCTTGGTTGGCAAGGATCCCCCACCCCACCACCTCTTAGGGAAAGAGGAGGTGTGGGACAGATCATGGGATCTCTGTTTTCTGAGCTTGATGGGCAAAGATCCCCCACCCCACCACCTCTTAGGGAAAGAGGAGGTTTGGCAAGGATTCCCCACCCCACCACCTCTTAGAAAAGAGGAGGTGTGGGACAGATCGTGGGATCGCTGTTTTCTGAGCTTGATGGGCAAGGATCCCCCACCCCACCACCTCTTAGGGAAAGAGGAGGTGTGGGACAGATCATGGGATCACTGGTTTCTGAGCTTGATGGTCAAGGATTCCCCACCCCACCACATCTTAGGGAAAGAGGAGGTGTGGGACAGATCGTGGGATCGCTGGTTTCTGAGCTTGATGAGCAAAGATCCCCCACCCCACCACCTCTTAGGGAAAGAGGAGGTGTGGGACACATTGTGGGATTGCTGTTTTCTGAGCTTGACGGGCAAGGATCCCCCAGCCCAACACCTCTTAGGGAAAGAGGAGGTGTGGGATAGATCGTAGGATCGCTGGTTTCTGAGCTTGATGGGCAAGGATTCTCCACCCCACCACTTCTTAGGGAAAGAGGCGGTGTGGGACAGATCGTGGGATCGCTGGTTTCTGAGCTTGATGGGCAAGGATTCTCCACCCCACCACCTCTTAGGGAAAGAGGAGGTTTGGCAAGGATTCCCCACCCCACCACCTCTTAGGGAAAGAGAAGGTGTGGGACAGATCATGGGATCGCTGGTTTCTGAGCTTGATGAGCAAAGATCCCCCACCCCACCACCTCTTAGGGAAAGAGGAGGTGTGGGACACATTGTGGGATTGCTGTTTTCTGAGCTTGATGGGCAAGGATCCCCCAGCCCAACACCTCTTAGGGAAAGAGGAGGTGTGGGACAGATCGTAGGATCGCTGGTTTCTGAGCTTGATGGGCAAGGATTCCCCACCCCACCACCTCTTAGGGAAAGAGGAGGTGTGGGACAGATCGTAGGCTTGCTGGTTTCTGAGCTTGATGGGCAAGGATTCTCCACCCCACCACTTCTTAGGGAAAGAGGCGGTGTGGGACAGATCGTGGGATCGCTGGTTTCTGAGCTTGATGGGCAAGGATTCTCCACCCCACCACCTCTTAGGGAAAGAGGAGGTTTGGCAAGGATTCCCCACCCCACCACCTCTTAGGGAAAGAGGAGGTGTGTTTCTGAGCTTGATGGGCAAGGATCCCCCACCCCACCACCTCTTAGGGAAAGAGGAGGTGTGGGACAGATCATGGGATCGCTGGTTTCTGAGCTTGATGGGCAAGGATTCCCCACCCTACCACCTCTTAGGGAAAGAGGAGGTGTGGGACAGATCGTGGGATCGCTGGTTTCTGAGCTTGATGGGCAAGAATCCCCCACCCCACCACCTCTTAGGGAAAGAGGAGGTGTGGGACAGATCGTGGGATCACTGGTTTCTGAGCTTGATGGGCAAAGATCCCCCACCCCACCACCTCTTAGGGAAAGAGGAGGTGTGGGACAGATCGTGGGATCGCTGGTTTCTGAGCTTGATGGGCAAGGATTCTCCACCCCACCACCTCTTAGGGAAAGAGGAGGTGTGGGACAGATCGTGGGATCACTGGTTTCTGAGCTTGATGGGCAAGGATTCTCCACCCCACCACCTCTTAGGGAAAGAGGAGGTGTGGGACAGATCATGGGATCGCTGGTTTCTGAGCTTGATGGGCAAGGATTCCCCACCCCACCACCTCTTAGGGAAAAAGGAGGTGTGGGACAGATCGTGGGATCGCTGTTTTCTGAGCTTGGCTGTCAAGGATCCCCCACCCCACCACCTCTTAGGGAAAGAGGAGGTGTCAGGCAGATCATGGGATCGCTGTTTTCTGAGCTTGGTGAGCAAGCATCCCACTATCTTACTATTTTATTTTTCTTTATGTACACTGAGAGCATATTCACCAAAGACAAATTCCTTGTGTGTCCAATCACACTTGGCTAATAAACTATTCTATTCTATTTTACTCTACTCTATTTATTTCTATTTCAATTCTAACAAGGAGTTTAGCTTCTCTCTCTTGAAAATGTAAGCCAGCATAAGGCATTATAATGCAAGCTAGCCTTAACTTTCAAACAGTTCATTTAGTTACCAAAGTTACAATGGCATTGAAAAAAGTGTCTGATTACCATTTTCACACTTAGCGACCATTTTCACACTTAGTGACCGTTGCAGCATCCTCATGGTCACGTGATCAAAATTTTGATGTTTGCCAAGTTACAATTTATATTTGTAAATTGTAATGTTGCAATAAAATAATATTACAATACTATTTTTGCGTTGTTTGAAAATTTTTGTTGCTCCGTATAAATTTTTTAATCAAGCCCTCCCCCCCCCCGGTCAAGGGTGTCCTTCTTTACCAATCTGAAAATCTGGTCACCTTACATTTGAACTACTGTATTTTTCAGACTACAAGACGCACCAGAGTATAAGACGCGCCAAGTTTTTGAAGAGGTAAATTTAAAAGAAGTTTTTGCATTTTGCAGGCCTCTCAAACTCTCTGCACACCTCATTTTTTGTGAAAAAGTGGGATGCAGAGACTTTGAGAAGCCTCCAAAGTGCTCCTGGGGGCTGGGGGGGGGCAAAAACGAGCAAAACCAACCCATTTTTCATTTGTTTTTGTCCTCTCCAGCTCCCAGAAGCAAGCATCCCAAATCCTCTGCACATCCATTTTTGAAAAGAGGGCAAGGCTAAAAAATACTGTATTCAGTGTATAAGATGCACCCAGATTTTCACTCTTTTGGGGGGGGGAAGCGTGTTTTATACTCTGAAAAATACAGGTATTTGCACCAGATGCAGACAACACAGACTCATCCCCAACAGCCTGTACCTATCTTCAACAGTGAAGACACACACAAGGCAGAAAACATCACGCAACCAAGAAGGTTCCACATCCATTTGCAGTACTCAGGTGACCCTGAGGACACAGATAAACCTCCAAGTGGCTCCAAAGGAATGCAAATGACTAGCTGTCTGCAAGGAGTATAAAACCTTCCTTTCCCCACCATCCAGTTAGAGCTGAAAAAACTTCTTGGATAAAGAAGTGAAACATCTTCAAAGAAGAACCAGAAAGTCCAGTTGCCTCTTGACAAAGTACTTTTGGGGCAACCATGACCTGAATGACTGAGAGTCTCCATAGACACATAAGCAAAGTTTCTCTAAATCACTAGGGAATAAGGTTAACAGAGCTCTGCGACATCAGGCTGGCCACATGGCTGCAGAAATGTCTTTGGACAGTGGCTCAATGGCTTTGAAATGGAGTTGAGCACTACTCTCTATAGTCGACACTACTAGCAGAATAAAATCCACAGGGACTCCATTAGCCATTTACTAGGGAATAGAGAACTTGGAGAAGATTGTTACTTACCTTCTAATTATCAGTCTGAGTGTGTTCCAGTTCTGTTTGTTTGGCAGTATATCATAACTGCACAAGAACTGATAGGTGAAAAGACAGGTCTGATGTGCCATCTTTTGAAAAAAATGCCAATATGGCAACTTTGCCTTCTGCCACTGAAATCTGAGATTCTGACTAGCAGAATAAGATAAAGAGTTCTAACTGGAAGATTTTACCATCCAACTTTATATATATATATATATATATATTTGCTTTTTAAAAAAACAGCCTTTCAGTTTAGTTCTAGTCAAGGCAATAGTTCCTTGCAAAGGTGACAGCTGTATTTTGCTGAACATGCACTTAAAAAGATGGGATGGTGAAACAAGATTCCTCTCTTTTAAAATTATTCTGCTCTTCTTTTTCCTTCCTGAGAGTGTCCATGAGAGTTTGAAATCCATCTGCATCCAGCCCTCCAATATTCCTGGGAAATTTCACAACTTCAGATCTGAATTGATACTTGGGGGACTTATTTCCTTTATAAATATTCATGAACGGATACAGACTTTCAACAAACAGCCAAAAGTATCTACATCTGGAAAGTAAGTGCCTGCTTCATTTTTGAATGAAGGGCAATCTTCAGAGAAAGATGACAGAATGAAGGAAAGGAATAGATTATTCTGGTTTAAATGTGGCACCGGTCCCTTTGCTGCTCCATTTAGGGATATTAGATATTTTGAGCATTTCTTTCACTGAGAGGTGGCCCTTATGAAAACATAAATGTTAGCCCTTCTTGTATTATAATGAACTACCTTACGGATGAAATAATCTGAAAATGCATTTTAACATAAACCTCCAGAAAACTGATTTTTTTGTGTGTGTGAAAAACAAGAGTGTCCCTCTCTAAGTAAAGAATTGAAGTACCATAGAAATCATGGAAAATTTGGGTCATTAAGCTACTAATCTTTTTCTATATTCAGTGGTACCTTGTTCCTCATCATTAATTCATTCCAGGAAGCATAATGAATACTAAAAACAATGAATACTTTGAAAATCATAAGGATAATGTTGTGAATCATAAGGCAGCCAAATACACACAAGTTCTAGCTTGTGCATCCAAACAAATGATGAATACTGGGACAAAGGTTTCCCATCAAAATGCAGTGAGTTCCAATTTTGATGAGTTTCAAAGCAATTGAGTAGCAAGGTATTACTGTAGTTAATACTGGGGACTTTCAAAGCATCTATCTGATTATCACAAACTGAAAGTATAATTATGTTTAGAAACCCTATAAGAGAAGAATTTCAAAGGGACTACAATTCCAAGAGATTCCCCTAAGAAAAAATTGGAGTTCTTAGCATCTTAGTTTATTTTCTGATGCCAGTGGATGAAAAAATAATAGGTAAAATTTGTAGATTTGAAAGAACAATGTGAAGATTTATTTTCATCTTAAATTTTACCATTTATTGATTGAAGCGTGTGGTTGCATATAAATCTTTACAGCAGTTGCTGAACAAGCAAGATAGGTGATAACTTTCAAGCAACAGTGATTGAAAGAAGGAACTTGAAAATGTCAGCAAAATGTGAACCAAAAGTTTATTTTATATTCCTGATCATAAAATTTACAATACTTCCCAAGATTAACATATATCCAGCCAAGGTTGACTGATAAAGTTAATAAGCTGGTGTTCCTAGTCTTTCAAAAGGACTTTCAAAAATAAATTAAAATAAAATAAAAAAACACTTTCACTGAAATCTAGAATTATTCCTCTCTACACAAATTGCTGAAATTGCCTATATGGTTTACAATTAGATGCAGTTCTTGTTATAATTATGTGTCCTTGTGCACTTTTATTTCAGCCTGATACCCAAAATCTTCCAGCATGCTCTTTCTATGTATTTTACCATTTATGAGATCAACAAGAACATCAAGACATTCCTTAACACCACACTAGTCCTGGATACTTATGAGAACAGTTTCAGTGTCAGGGAGGCCAGTAAGCATACCTTAGATCTTCTTTTTCAGAATCGAGGGAGTCCTATCAACTTCAATTGTGTCCAGAGGAGCAAAACAGACTTCTTGCCTGTCATTGGTGACCTTCCCTCCCCAAACTCTATCCAGATGGCCCACATTTTGAATACCTATAAGTTTCCACAGGTAGGAGCCTTTTTCACAGATCAGCTTCTTTAGCAAAAAGGGCAACAAGGCCAATGCTCAGTATCAGCTACGGTATCCAGTGATGAGAAAAGATTGGCAATGAAATCTACCACATTTCCCAGTTTTTAGTTTTCCAAGTCCCTCATTGTAAGCTTATGATTTCCTTCTTCCATAACAATTTTCATGGTAAGTTTGGGGGTTTTGTAATTGAACAACTCTAAGTTTACGTAGGTATGACCATTTTTCAGTTTCTTTAGCGAAAGTGTTCAAAGAACATCTCTGTTGCTGTTGTTGGTGGGTTGTTTTTTTTTGTTTTTGTTTTTAGTAAACATTAGTTTTCATCCGTTTTAGCCAGTGATGGATTTTTTTTTTTTTTTTTGTAAACATTAGTTTTCAATCTGTTTTAGCCAGTGAGGGACATTTTCCAATTCTGAGTTCTCGGAGTTCTCTGTTGAGAAATTTATGATTTTTTTTCTTGCATGAAAATCTTGATTGGAACCTTTGGGTTTTTCTATTTCAACCCCAGTGTCACAGTAGCAACTAATATTCTGGGAGAATGGAAAACTTCTAAAATCTCTTTGGGTTCATAAAATGACTCTTCATGGATGATAGCAGTGTTCTGATGTCTCAGGGGTTGCCACAAAGAAGAGGGAGTCAAACTATTCTCCAAATCACCTGAGGCAGGACAAGAAGCAATGGGTGGAAACTAATCAAGGAGAGAAGCAACTTAGAACTAAGGACAGATTCCCTGACAGTTAGAACAATTAATCAGTGGAACAACTTGCCTCCAGAAGTTGTGAATGCTCCAATGCTGGAAGTTTTAAAGATGTTAGATAACCATTTGTCCGAAGTGGTGTAGGGTTTCCTGCCTAAGCAGAGGGTTGGACTAAGAGACATCCAATGTCCTTTCCAGCTCTGTTATTCTACTCTATTTAATTTTCTATGCATTTTTTCTCCAAACAGATTGGTTATGGGTCCTTTGACCCAATCCTAAGTGATAAAAGGCAGTTCCCTTTTTTCTTCAGTATGGTTCCTAATGAAAATATACAATATGAGGGCATTATTCATTTACTGAAACATTTTGAATGGAACTGGATTGGCCTCCTAGCATCAGAGGATGAGAGTGGGGAAGCCTTTCTTCAAAGTATCCAGCCAAAGCTCTTCCAGAATGATATTTGCATTGCTTGGATGTTGTCAATCCCACTTTTCAGAGATCGAACCTTAAATGCGGGTGTCCTTACTGCACGTATATCTTATATAAAAGACACTTTATTAGTAAAGAAAATCAGCGTGTTCCTTGCCTCTGGGACTGTCCAATCTATGGAGGCTTTACAATGGGCTTTGTATTTATCTGAAAAACACAATAAAAAGTCATTATACCACAGAGTGTGGATTGTGACGTCTCAATGGGATTTCACTGTTATGACAATCCCAGTCAGGAGTTTTCCAACCCAGACTTTCAATGGTTCTTTATACTTCTCACTCCACACTAATACGGTGCCACATTTTCAGGAATTTCTTGGGAATATAAGCTCTTATTTACACTCCTCATTTTACATCGATTGGTTCTGGGAGTCTGTATTTTCCTGTTCTTTCCCTCCATATCCCAAAGGAGCAAAACATTGCACTGGGAAGGAAGAACTAGCGAGAGTCCCCAACTCTGTGTTTGAAATGACCATGTCTGGAGAGAGCTACAATATCTACAATGCAGTTAATTCTGCAGCACATGCTCTGCAAGCAATGTATTCAAGCAGAGAAAAGCCAGCTTCCCTGAGGAATCAGAATAGACTAGCAAAACTTTCAAATTTTCAGCCATGGAAAGTATGTCATCACTCTTCTCAAATATATTTATATAAGGAAGGGAATGGGAAGGGAATGAGGAATATAAAAGCTCTTGATTTGTTCATCTGCAGAAATGAATGAACTGTTAGTTATTATGCATCTGCAATTCAGTTGGTCATGAAGCTCATGTCAAAGAGTCATCCCATAATTGAAACTAGCTCCAGAAGGAGCTCTTTTCTGGAGACTCGTGATTTAGTGCTGTATCATCATATTATCCCTAACTGTGCAAACACTCATACCCACTTCCCTCTAAAAATTTTGAGCGATAAAACTAAAATTGTAATTTACGTCTACAATCTTCAATACAAGAGTTCCCCGCATTTCTTTCTAATAAACAATTTATATTCACCGGTTACCCAGTTACTGTCACTGGGTCTATTTATACAAACATGTCTATGAATATCTTTTAGACATAAGACAAAATATGTTTTAGACACCTTAAATGTTTAAATTCTTAAATGTTTACGAATCCTTACAAATAATTATTAAATGTTTGCGAATCCTTACAATTTTTTCTTCAATGTTTGCAAATCCTTACAAATAATTATTAAATGTTTGCAAATCCTTACAATTTTTTCTTCAATGTTTGAGAATCCTTACAAATAATTCTTAAATGTTTGCGGATCCTTACAATTTTTCTTAAATGTTTGCAAATACTTACAAATAATTCTCAAATGTTTGCAAATCCTTACAAAGAATTCTTAAATCTTTGTGAATCCTTACAAATTTTCAATATGTCTACAAAAAAATGATCTCGAACATGATCTATTCTTCACAAGAGTCCAAAACTAGATAAGGAGAATCCAAGTTTTTGGATTTGTTTCTCTGCAACAACTAATTAACTGTTAAGAATTGTCTGCAATTCTGCTACTAATGCAGCTCATGTCACAGAGTCAGAGAGACATCTTCCAATTCAAATCAGCTCATAAAGAAGTTCTTTCTTGGAATATTTTTCTCACTGACTGCTGGTGGGATTAGTTTTTAATTGTTTTTTTTTTTTTTACAAAATGTAGATGGGCACCAGTGCCCATCTAGATAGCAATGGCTTTCTCCTTGCAATTCAGTCTTGATGTAATTGTTGTTCTATTTTCTTTATCTAAGTATTACACACCTTGCTCTTGTTAAGAGCTTGGCTAATTGGCCACTTCTGTGGATGGCAACAATGGAGTTGGGTTACTGTACCTCCACTTGTACACAATTGCCTGACCACGGATTGACAGAATAAAATCTCTATGAAAATATTTCATTAAAATTTTCCAGCTTGTTGAGCATCAACAATAATTTTTGGAGGTCTTTATCTACTTGGCCAAAGTGGATATTTATTGTTAATATTATAAGAATCTTGCTAGACTATCTGCTTTCCCTTGGAAAATGGAAGGTATGGGGCTAAGGCTTTGACTTAGAGCCGAGGTGGCGCAGTGGTTAAATGCAGCACTGCAGGCTACTTCAGCTGACTGCAGTTTTGCAGTTCAGCGGTTCAAATCTCACCAGCTCAGGGTTGACTCAGCCTTCCATCCTTCCGAGGTGGGTAAAATGAGGACCCGGATTGTTGTTGGGGGCGATATGCTGACTCTGTAAACCGCTTAGAGAGGGCTGAAAGCCCTATAAAGCGGTATATAAGTCTAACTGCTATTGCTATTGCTATATAAGTCTAACTGCTATTGCTATTGCTACTTGAGTCATTTCCTCCAAACTGGGAGGCCTCCTCTTCTTCAGCAGGCGATTCCACCACATTTTTGCAGAAATATTGAAAATTCAGATGCATTTACAAACTTTGAAGAACCACAGTATACAAAATTCTGATTCAGCAAGTGTTTTAGTAGTTGTCCTGGGAGTTTGCAGTGATTGATTAATTGAGGTGGTGTGCAATTTAATTTTAAATGATTTTATGCATTCCCCCTTTCTAAGAGTGAATTTTCCCCAATTTTAAATTACCTATTCTTAGCTAAATAAGCACCTGGTCAGGTTTATCTGGGCTCAGAAATCAATCAGGTTTCGACCTGGAATATAAATTGAAGACAGATCATGAACTAAGACCACATTCCCTTCATTTGCCTAGGAATTTAAAAAAATAAATCTTGAGATGAAGCACTAAGAAGCCATTTCTTCCCTGTTGAAAAGAAACCTACATGGTTCTGAAATCTCCAGGAGATAATTCTAACTGGATTGTGCTTTCATTACAAGAATTCCTCTCCCGGTTGAGAGAATCTTATGTCATTGTAACACACTGCATATCGATAAAGGAGAATATTTGTAGCTCATGACTGAAATGATGGGTTCTTGGTGCTTTTTGAGCTTGTTGGTTTGGTTTTTTTTTTTTTTTTGGCCAATGTTTCATTATCCTAACTAGGTAACGTCATCAGAGCTAGTAAGGAGTGCTGTTTGCTGTCAGTTTATATTCTGGTGTCTGTCTGTGTGGGTGGGGATGATCTTAGAGATCCTTTGGTTTGGCTGTTTACTAATGGCTCTTTGGTAATTTCTTGATTGGGGTATTGCTTACTTGATTGTGGTCTGACATTAACCTTGGACTCAAGGTTGTGTTGATTATTGGTGGAGAGGTGCTGGAATCTTTTTCTCTTTTGGGTGCTTGACTATATCTTTTGCATAGCCGATAGATATTGTAAATGTCTATGTATCTATAGAAGGCTGATTTGTCAGAGTGGCAGACTTCTAGAAATCCCCTGGCATTCTTGGATTAGGATGCTTTGAAGGGCTTTAGTTGTCTTTGCAAGAAAACAACCTAGCTCAGAGGACCTTACACTCTGGATACAATTTTGTGGTTGTTAGTTGCGAAGTCGTGTTCAACCCATCGTGACCCCCATGGACAAAGTTCCTCTAGGTCTTCCTGTCCTCTACCATCCCCTGGAGTCATGCTGACTGCTTCAGTGACTCCATCCAGCCACCTCATTCTCTGTCATCTCCTTCTTCTTTTCCCCTCAATCTTTCCCAGCATTAGGCTCTTCTCTACTATCCCCTGGAGTCCATTTAAGTTCATGCTGACTGCTTCAGTGACTCCATCCGGCCACCTCATTCTCTGTCATCTCCTTCTTTTCCCCTCAATCTTTCCCAGTATTAGGCTCTTCTCTAGTGAGTCCTTCCTTTGCATTAGGTGCAGGATACAATTATATCAGTCCAAACATATGGGATATAAAGGATTAGAAAGGCTAAATTAAGTTTTTGAGATATCAAAATATTTAAGTAATATTTATTGAAGAAACTTATCGACTAAAGTTGAAATAAATTCTGCAAGGTTGTAATTCAGGAAGAAGAGAGCTGTAGAAATATAGTCCCCCGTGCTTCCTTTTCTTTACCATAGGGGAATAGAGATACAGTACTTTCCCATATTTATGTGGGGCGGCCTCTTTCTTCCTATTGTTTATTTAGGCAAAAGTTGGAAAAAGAGATAATAGTTTGACGCCTTTGTCTTTTACAAAGGATGTTAAAATATTCCAAATTGTCAAATGGGCTGTAGTATATGGGTTGAAGTGATATCTGAATCTATGCAGAATGGATTTCAGTTACATACTGATAAGCTTCACTACAGAAACTCTGTTGGGATTGTGAATGTTGCCAAATTTGGAGGAAGATTGAGATAGGTCTGGTTTGATCTTGCTTTATCTCTCCTTTCAATTCAGCTTCACTACTTTTTAAGAAACGTCCGTTTTAATAACAGTGCAGGAGATGAAATCTTTTTTGATGAGAAGGGGGATTTTGATCCCGGCTATGACATCTTCAATTTGGTCGTCTTTTGGAATCAATCTTTTCAAAGAGTCCGTGTTGGTAGGATGGACTCAAGAGCTCCTGATGGGAAAAAGTTCACTCTCAATGAAAGTGCCATTGTGTGGAATCACAAATTTCAACAGGTGGGACATTTAGAGATAACATAATTAAGTAGACTATTTTTGGAGAAGACAGTCTTCTCTGATGACCTGAAAGTGCACAGGTGAAGGACAGGGATGATATTATGGAGTTTGTGGTTTTGCTGTATATTTTGATTGGTCTTTATGGAAATATCTACATGAATTTTTTTTCCTATGCTGAGTTGCATAAATGTTTCTGTCATCTTTCAATTATCCCTTTAATTTTGAATCTTGTTTTTATATGATGGATAAGCAATAGTTCTATCTTGGATATGTGCTTTGTATGCTTCTCATTTAAAAATTCAGGCACTTGACGTTTCTGAATTCAAATCAAAATATTATGAGATCTTTATCTGCATTTGTTGTACACATTGATTACTAGTGAAAAGGGAAACATTGAAATACCAATTTCTCAATGCATTAATCAGTTTTTTAAAATAGCCATTTCAAGGTGATTACATTATGATCATGCTGGAAATATGGAACCCTCTTCACAACCAAGAGAAACTTGTGACATCTCAACCTCAAAAGGTTTTGCAGAGTGCAAATTTATAACCAGTTCCCTTCCTAACTTCCCCCCAAAAGTGAAGTGTTTGAAGAAGTGGTTGGTGAATTCTATTCATAAACCTTCCTGACCCTTATGTTTAGGTCCCTCCTAAGGCCAGATGTGTGGAGAGCTGCCATCAAGGCTACAGCAGGATTGTTGAGGAGGGGAAACCTATTTGTTGCTACAATTGCAGAAAATGCACTGAAGGAAGAATTTCAGTCCAAACAGGCAAGTTAAAAATAAATGATATATGTGGAAATTCAAAAACTTTCAAATCAGGGGTGGGTTGCAATTTATTTTGCTATCACTTCGTGCATGCATGCACGTGCAATCGCGCAATTGTGTGATGTTTCTACACATGTGCAGAAGCATCTGGGGGGGCAGAGCCTCTTGTCACTGCCACTATCGGTTCGCCCAATCAAGGGTGAACCAGCAGCAACCCACTTCTGTTTCAAACCTATAAATTTTCAATTTTTTTTCCAAATGTGTTATTGTATGTAGAAGAATAGATTTATTCTCAGCTACTCTGGAATAAGGCAAAGGGTGGTAATGTAGCTTTTTTACTTTTAAAAGGAGGTAATTTAAATACGTATGCATTTTTTATATTATCCTTCATTACGCTGAGAGATGCAGTGGATTTCAGAGAAGAGGAAGTAGAAAATGGCCTTCAAATAGCGTGGAAAGTAAACTGTGTACATTGGATAAGGCAAAAAAAATGTTTAGAATTACAAAAAGCTTTATTTTTATACAAATAGTCTTTGACTTAACAACCATTTGTTTAACAACCATTCAAAGTAAAAAATAATACTGAAAACATGGACTTGTGACTGGGCCTCACACTTAAGGTTGTCCCAGCATACCCAGGTTCTTCTGATCAAAAGATGGGCATGTGGCAATGGCATGTATTTACAGTGGTTGCAGATTTCCTGAGTTGTGTGATCACTATTTGAGACCTTATCTGCTGGCTTTTGATAAGGAAAACCTTGTGAATTGATTTTCATAGCAACAATCTTGGTAAAAATGGATTAGTTGGTAAAAATGACTTAACAATCACTTTGTTTAGCAACGAGTTCCAATTGTGGTTGCAAGTTGAGGACTATCTGTAAGTGGAAAGGGTTATGTGAATGGACTCACCATGTATGATTTCTCTATGTTACCTCTGTTACTTTTCCTTATATTTGGAAATGACAAGACCCTCTTCATTTATTTCAGATGCAGATCAATGTGAGAGATGCCCAGAAGATCAGTATTCAAATGCAGAAAGAGACCAGTGCCTTCCCAAAACATTCAGCTACTTATCATTTAGTGAACCCTTAGGAATCATTCTGACCTCCTTGATTATTTTCTTTTCAGCTACCCTCATTTTGGTGGCCTTGACTTTCTTTCTGCACTGGGATACCCCCATTGTCAAAGCCAATAATAGAGACATCACAGGTGTCCTTCTTTCCTCCCTCCTCCTTTGCTTTCTCTGCTCCTTTTTGTTCATTGGTTGGCCTGGGAAAGTGACTTGCCTTCTCAGGCAAACCATCTTTAGTATCATTTTCTCCATCTCAGTTTCTTGTATCTTGGCCAAAACAATCACAGTTGTTCTAGCATTTCTGGCCACCAAGCCAGGATATACAATGAGGAAGTGGATAGGAAAAAGGTTGGCAGGCTCAACCATTCTCCTTGGTTCCTTCACAGAAGTTGTTATCTGTGTGGTATGGATGATCATATCTCCTCCCTTCCCAGAGTTGGACATGAATTCACAAAATGATGAAATTATTGTGCAATGTAATGAAGGTTCAGATATGATCTTCTATATTGTCCTCGGCTACTTGGGGCTGCTGGCCACCATCAGTTTCACTGTGGCATTCTTTGCAAGGAAGTTGCCTGATACATTCAATGAAGCTAAATTGATCACCTTCAGCATGCTGGTGTTTTGCAGCATTTGGGTGTCCTTCATCCCAGCCTATCTGAGCACAAAAGGGAAATATATGGTGGCTGTGGAGATCTTCTCCATCTTGGCTTCCACTGCAGGTCTTTTAGGTTGCATATTTCTCCCCAAGTGCTACATCATAATCTTGAATCCACATCTTAATACAAAACAATATCTGGCCAGAAGATAATTTAATGGTCAAATCTAATTTGAATTTATTTTTATTTTTCAAAATTACCCAGATGACCCAGAATGTCCATAGGGTCAATTTGATTATTCAATATATTCAGCCATAACCATACAATCAAATCATTTTTATTCTTCTGAGCTTTGGCTGGGAAGTGCATGTATCTGGTCTTTGAGTTTCATTCACTTACATGAGTGTATCTATCTATGAGTGCCTTTTTTTGTTTTTGTCCTTTGTGGGCGACTAATCCTAGCTGCTCGTGCAAGGCACTGCGGCTGAAGTGAACCCCCAAAGCCCCTGCCACCACCGGAATATCTGCTGCCGCCTCCTCCTCCTCCAACAGCGCTGCCGGATTTGCCGCCCAATGCTGGGCTGAGGTAAAGCCGCCAAAGCTCCTGCCGGCACCTCTGCCTGTGGCAGTGGTGCCTCCCCCTCCACATGGAGCACCTGAACTGGGCCCCACATTACCCCTCCCCCTCCTCCTTCCCCATGCTTTTGAGGATCCATGAGGCCACGGGAGCCAGTAGGAAGGCGGGGAGGGGGCGGGAGCAGGAAAAAAAGGCCTCATGGCTTCTCAAAAGCAGGGCAGAGGAGGAGGAGGCAGCGGCAGGGGTAATGCAGAGCCCAGCTCAGGTGCTCTGAGTGAAGGGGGAGGCACCACCACCGCTGCCATGCGCGGGGGCACCAGCGGGAGCTTTGGCAGCTTCACCTCAGCCGCAGTGCTAGGCAGCAAATGTGGTGGTGCTGTTGGAGGAGGAGGAGGAGGCGGCAGCAGTTATTCTGGTGGTGGCGGGGGCTGGTCGGCATCTTCAGCGGCAGCCCTGCCCCCAGTGAAAAAAACTGAATATGGAGCAGATCCACGCAGATGACATCACCGCAACATGACTGGATGAGGAATTCTGGGAGTTGAAGTCCACAAGTCTTAAAGCTGTCAGGTTTGAAGACCCCTGGGATTTTTTTCCTAAAGGTTTGGACCATATAGACCAAATTTTTAATCAAGACCCCCCCAGTCAATGATGTCCCGCTTTACCAATGTTAAAATCTGGTCACCTTATACTTGGGGGATTTATTTCCCTTCTATATACTAATGAAGTCATTGAGAATTTTAGAAAAGGTCCATACTCTTCTAGATATAGATAGTAAGCACTTCTTTCATCTGTAAATGGAGAGCAATGCAACTTCAGAAAAAGGTGATAGAATGTAGGATGGAGGTAGATAATTTTGCATCAAATGTGGCATCATGCTCTCAACTGTCATATGTATTGATCTTAAACATTTTATCTGCTAAACTGAGAAGTGGCCCTTAGAAAACATAAAGTGGGATTCTGTGCATGTTAAAATTGATCATGTTACAGATCAAGAAATAAAGAAAATACATTTTAACATAAATTGTGAAAAAAATTGAATTTTGAAACAATTCTCTAATGCTGTTCTCCTCTTCATCTCAACAATGAAAGTACCAGATAATTAATGAAAAAATTATTATACTTCTTTTCAGTATAATAAATACTGGGCACATTTATAACATTGATCTAATAAGGATCAGAATTCACAAACTGAAGTTCAGGCAATCACAACTATTTCTAGTCACCAGAATTTTAAAGGAACACAATTCCAAGATCTCATATCATTCCATCAAATTGTTTATTATTACAAATTATAATAATCAAATTATTGATTGAAGTATCTAGTTACAAATTAACTTTTACAGCAATTCTAGAAAGAACTAGAGAAACTAATTCATTTCATACAATGTTCTGGGGAAGATTATTCCACAAGAATGCAGAAAAGGAAGCTGCAAAATGTGACCTACATGTTTAATTCTTATACCTGGTGGTATAATTTATGGACCAAGAATAATGTAGATCCAGCCAACATTGACTAATGATTTTATATGCTGGTGTCCCTAGGCAGAGTCTCTTAAGTAGATAAAGGTACAAAATGATCTTTGTATCTGTATGGAAAAGGACTTTCAATCATCCTCTCCAAACCATTTGCCTTGCTGAAAGTCTCTCCCTAAAAAGTTTGAATAGTTTTTACATTGCAAGATTAATATTAATCAAATAGTTTAGAAAAATTAATTTACAAATGCATCCAAACTTTTGTTCCAGGATGAAAAAGCAATTGCTTTTCATATGTGTCAAAAATGTGGCATGTACAGCTTCTTAGCTCTAAGAGTTCCAACTCAGTCACATAATGGGAAAGTCATATTGAATGGGAAATTCAATATGTGCTGATATGGACAGAAATAATTCATACTATCTTACAAATGACTGAAATGCATGGCTCCTATTCTTTGGCTTATATATCAGTGGATTTGAGGATAATGTAAAAAATAAGAGAAAGTGTTTTTCACTGAAATCTAAATTTAATCGCCTCTGCAATAATTGATGAACTGATGCACATAGTTTTCAACTGCATGTAGTTCATTTGATGACATAATTATATGAACTTATGCACTTTTATTCTAGCATAATACTCAAAAACTTCCACCACTGGTTTTCTATGTCTTTTGCTGTTCATGAGATCAACAGAAAGTTCCCCAACACTTCAGTAGTCCTGAGTAGTCCTGAGTGTCAGGCAGGCCAGTAAACATGTTCTAGGTCATCTGTTTCTGGACCAAGGGAGCCCTATCAACTTCAACTGTGCTGGAAGGAAGAAGACAGACTTCTTGCCCATCATTGGAGGCATCTACTCTCAAAACTCTCCCCAGATGGCTCACATTTTGAACAGCTACAAGTTTCCACAGGTATGGCCATTTTTCACAGACCAGCTTCTTTAGCAAAAGTGCTCAAAGAAGCTCTTGATGGGAAACTTGGAGGGTTTCTGATTCTGCCATGCTGATGCACTAGAATTCAAAATTATAGGGAGAATGGAAAAGCTCCATGTTCAGGAGCCAAGGTGGCGCAGTGGTTAAATGCAGCACTGCAGGCTACTGCTAGATCAGCAGGTCAGCGGTTCAAATCTCACCGGCTCAGGGTTGACTCAGCCTTCCAGCCTTCCGAGGTGGGTAAAATGAGGACCCAGATTGTTGGGGGCAATATGCTGACTCTCTGTAAACCGCTTAGAGAGGCCTGAAAGGCCTATGAAGCGGTATATAAGTCTACTGCTATTGCTATTGCTATTCTTCAAGATCCCAAACAGCTCGGTTTTGGTCAGTTTGACCCAGAGCAGTTCCTTTATTTCTTCAGTATGGTTCCCAATGATAACGTCCAATATGAGGGCATTATTCATTTACTGAAACATTTTGGATGGAACTGGGTTGGCCTCCTAGCATCATAGGATGAGAATGGGGAAGCCTTTCTTCAAAGTATCCAGCCAAAGCTCTTCCAGAATGATATTTGTATTGTTTGGAAGCAATTGATCCCAGCTTTTAAAGGTGGAGATTTAGCTGAGGGAGCTCTTTTTATCACATCTATCCAACATACAAAGCACTATCTTACTGAAGGAAATCAATGTGTTCCTTGCCTCTGGAACCATCCAATCTATGGAAGCTTTTCAATACATTCTACATGTTTTGGAAAGATCCAAGAAAACCAAAATATATCACAGAGTATGGATCATGACCTCTCAGTGGGATTTCATTTTTATGATATTCAAACCAGGGAGATTCCCAGCCCAAACTTTCAATGGGTCCTTATACTTTGCTTTGCACACAAAAACAGCACCAGTTTTCATGAAATTCTTCATGGGAGGATAACGTTTTCAAACTCCTTTCATGAGGAGATTCTGGTGGACTATATTTGACTGTTCATTTTGGGCAAATTCCAAAGGAGCAAAACGCTGCACTGGGAAGGAAGATCTCAGCAGTGTGCCTGGTTCTTTGTTTGAAACGTCCATGTCTGGAGAGAGCTATAATATCTACAATGCGGTTTATTCTACAGCACATGCTCTGCAAGCAATGCATTCAAGAAGAAATAAACTAGTTTTTGGGAGAAACCAGGATGGAGCAAGTCTTTGGCATTTTCAACCATGGCAGGTATGACATCATTCTTCCTAGGTACATGTATATAATTCCTGAGAACATGAATCAGCAATATAAAAGCTCCGGAGTAGTTCCTCTATAGAAACCAAATTAACTGTTAAAAATTCAGTTACTTATGCATTTCAATTTCATATCAAAAGTTGTCTCCAATTTAAAGTAGCTCCAGAAGGAATTCTTTGATGGAGATGTTTTTTCATTGAGTGCTGTGCCATGCTGTGAAGGTTCATTAATTTTATCAATTGCAAACACACTGATTCTCTCCTAAAATTTGAATGCTCAAAACTAAAATTATTGTAATTCATTACCATACACTTCAATCTTTTTCAAGAGCTTCAGCTCATGGATAGGCATCCTGGCACTATCTGGTTGAATTAGCTGGTACAAATCACAATTCATAGTTCCACCAATGATCAAACTGGTCAATAGATTATCTCAATTGCTATGTCCTTCCGCCCTAATTTACAAAATTTCCCCTTCCAATTTGGGGAATTCTATTTCCACGGTCACATTATGAAAGCATTAAATGCATTAAAATAGTCTGGGCATATGGATATGAAGGATTGGAAACACTAAATTAAGTTTGCAAGATATGTAAAAATGTTAGTTAATATTTATTGAAGGAAGGTGTGGACTCAGATTGAAATAAAATTCTACAAAGCTGTGATTCAACAGCAAGAGATATGTAGTGCTGCAGTGCCCTGTGCTTCACTTTCCTTTACATCATACACAATGGATACCAGGGGTGAAATGCTACCATTTTGAACTGGTTCACCTGAACTGGTAGTAAAAAAAAATGCCACCAGTTCAGGAGAATCAGTAGTTCTAATGACTAGCTGTGCAACAATCAGCTGTGATGCACAATTAGAAATCACGCAGCACAGCTGATTGTCATACAGCTGATCATTGGAACTACCAGTTTGCCCAAACCAGTAGAATTTTTTTTACTACCAGTTTGGGTGAACCATGTGCATGCACACACGAAGCAAACTGGTAGCAGACTTCAGAGCATTTCACACCTGATGGATAACCTCCCTTATTTATGTGGGATGGCCTCTTTCCTTCTATTTTTTATTTATTCAACAAAAAAGGGCAGTTTGTGTGAGAATGCTATTTTATATGAAAAGAAATATTCAAGGTAAGCCTCAGAAAAATCCCATCTGATTTCTGAAATTTGCCTTCTACTGCTTGTTTGTTAGTCATCTCAGCTCAAATGAATTGATTTTCTTCCTGTCTGCTTTTTTAAGGTCCAGGTTTCATAACCATACGTAGCTATGGGGAACACCTTAGAGTGAACTAACCTACATTTGGTTGCCAGGCTGTGTTCTTGCCTTTCCATATTTAGCTCATGTTCATTATTGCTGTGCAATGCAGTACAATCTGATGCTTTATTTCTGTGCCGTATTCACCACTTTGAACCATCTGCAATCTAGGAAAGTGATTTTTTCCACACATTCTATTTCACCATCAATTTCTGTTTTGATGTTTCACTTCCTTGCAGTGGTCATGAGCTTGGTCTTTTTGATGCTCAGAAAAAGACCAACATTCTCATGTTCTTCTTTGATTTTCTTGATCAGATCTTCCAAGCCTTCTTTGATTTCTAAGAGGAGAGCTGTATCGTTAGCATATCAAAGACTCTTGATGTTTCTTCCAACAAGTTGAATCTATATAGTTATCTAATGCAGTTATTATTCAAGCACATATAAATTTCTAATATATTTATTAAACTATTATCTTTAACTTATTCTATTTTGTGTAAATGAGTTCCATATTTCATTATTTTTGTCCATGCAAAAATCTATGCCTCTAGGTACCTCATTGTTAGTTGGAAAGTGAAATTAAGTTGTTGATCTCCTATGTGAATGGAACCATACATGTCTTTTCTAGTGCTGTAATATTAATTTTTGGCCATAAAAAGGCATAAGGAATCCATGTTGTCTGGTTATGTTCTGAAAAATATACCTTTTGTTGCCCGTATACCTATGCATTCTGCTTAAACGTAGTGAGTGCAAAACAGGTTAAAAAGTATTTTAGAGAAGCATATCCTTTTTATCTCCCCAACAAAAAAGGTGTTTCTGAGAAATAAATGCAATACAGTCCAAAACAAATACAGAGAAAAAGTTTATTTCATTATGTAAGGAACAAGAAAAGAACTCAAGGAAAAAGTTCACTCATAGAAGAAGATGGCACGAAGTTAATGGGCAGGAGGGTGAAAGCAGAACTGCTTAATTCCTTCTTTGCCTCTATCTTTAGACTAAAGGAAAAAATTGCCCAACCTATCAAAAGTAGCACTGTGAGAGACAGAACAGGAATTCAGGTGAAAAAATGAGTCATTTTTAGAGAAATTGCAGCAAATATAGGATGCTAAGAAAATAGAACACATCTTCCATATTTTTTGCCCCAGGCAGCAGGCTTCAAGTCAAAACCTTTTTATTTTCCCATTTTAAAATACTTTCCCCCATTTTTTTTGGTTGATTGGGTGGTAGATATCATTCAGCAGAATATTTACTTTTGAGAATGTACAACAATAAACAATAACAACAACAATAACCAAGCCAGTTTGATCTAGTACTAGAAAGAGGAAGACCAAGAATTCAAGTCTTGCCCAAGCAATGAAAGCTAGCTGGGTGACTTTGGGCCAGTCACTCTCTACCAGTCCAACTCACGTCACAGAGTTGTTGTTGTGGGGTTGTCAAGGAGGAAAGTTTGCTGCCTGGACTTATTTGTAAAAAATAATAAAGGTGGGATATGAATAAACAAATGAACAAATATAAGAAGAGATATTTTGACGAAATCTCAGAACCTGTTTCAGAAGATGGGCTATTTTCTAAGAAACATAGAACATTCTCCCTACTAGGATGCTCCTAGGGCATCCTGACTGTTAGGAATATAATCTAACGGTTGGGTTGTCAATATATAAACCATGTAATAATGTTGTACCTGCTTCTTTAAATCATACTGTAAAATGTGATTGGTTGCTGTTTCCCTCAATTGGCCATAAGAGGGAGCCAGAATGACTGTTAGCTCTCTCTGTTTCATTAGATGCTGGGCTGATCTGATTTGAGTGTTTTTGGAAGCTGGAAGTGCCATGAGCTATTGTAAGTTTTGCAACTGCTAGTAAACTTTGTGTACCGGACTGATTATATGATTACTGGACTATGTTATTTGGATTATCCCTTAACTGAAAGACATTGATGACTGACTGTATGACTTGGACTGTTTGATGGTCTCTGATACCTCTATTTCCACTAAAGTAAAAGCCTATTTAAACTGCAGGGTCTCTGTAGAGTCTCTTTCCTAACGTCCCTATCTCCAAATAAAGTTGGTGTTTGAATAAGTGGTTGGCAAATTCTACTCATAAATCTTCCCAATCCTTATTTTTAGGCACCTCCCCAATGGTGAAACGTTGTCCATGGGGTCACAATGGGCTGGACATGACTTCACAACGAACAACAACAAAGCCAATGTCAAAAACTACTGTGGCCTTGTTCTGTAACTTTCTTTCTCATGTCTTTTAAATCCTGTACAATATATTTTATTCAGTTAGATTAAAACAACATATACCAGGAAATTGGCTTGCATTATACTTACAACATAAAACATATACTCTGGGAACTATTAAAAAGAAGCCTGTGATGCCCTTTGCTACTTTGGAATGCACTCCCTCGGTCCTTGAAATCTGGACAACATTTCACCAAAATGCCTCTGAGAACACGGATTATAAACTGATGCAAAGAGGATAAATGTCCCTAAACAGGCATACATTTTAACAACATGACCAACTGCATCTTAATAAATTTTCTTTATTTTCTTGCAAACTTATGTTACGTCCTGTTTCTGTATTGGCATGAAATCACTTTTCAGTTAATATTTTGTGGTAGAAATTTTGTTACACAGTAATTATAACCAGTAATACAAGTCTACTTATAATTGGAAGGGGTTATATGAATGAGCATGATACATTAATTCATGTACTATGCTCATATGGGAAAACAGCCAAAGAAGGAGAAATTGCCCCCAGAAATCGAGTTAGAGAGAGACCAGGGCACGAGCGATTTCTCGGAGGGTCTGGTGCTGGCAGTGGACTGGAGAGACTTTGCTCTCCAAGGCTGCCTTTTACGAAAAACGCCGACGCCGCTCGGAGGTGCCCGGAAGACGCCGCAGCCCAGCTGATTAGAGAGGCGCTTAAAGACACCGCCCGGGTGCCGTTCGGAAGCTAGAGAGAGACCAGGGCACGAGCGATTTCACGGAGAGTCTGGTGCTGGCAGCGGACTGGAGAGATTTTGCTCTCCGAGGCTGCCTTTTACGAAAAACGCTGACGCCGTTCGGGGATGCCCGGAAGACGCCGCGGCCCAGCTGATTCAGAGCGGCGTTTAAAGACACCGCCCGGGTGCCGCTTGGAAGGCGTCGCGGCCCAACTCGGCTAGAGACGTTGGGTAACTATTGTTTGGAGGTTCGTTGTGACCCGGCTGACCTGAGAGAGCCTTGACTCTCCTCCACTTGCTGGCTGAGAGAATCTCCCCCCCCCCTTTATGTTACTTTCTCTGTCTCGTCTGTGTTTTTGGTTGCTGTGGATTTGCACTGGACTATTCATCGCCCCAGGGAGAAGGCGGTTAGCCTGGGACAGCACTGGGAGAGAATGGGAGGCTGTTTTCATCTGCTGCTATTGCACCCCCCTTCCTCTCCCCTCGGCTTGGCCTCCCCTGTCGGTGCATTCTCCCCTCCACTGGGCCGTCGCCACCGCAGGGCCTTTTGCTGGGTGAGATTAGACTCCTCTCGGAATGCGGCCTTTGGACTTTTTGGATTATATTTCCATCTGCTCTTTTATCTGCACTTTCATCTGCCACGGCCACTGCTGCCTGATGCCGCCTTGGACCTGCTACCACAGATAGCGCCACTACTGGCCGAGTGGGGGTATTTACAGTACATAGAAGGCCCTCTCCTTGCCTCAACCATCTTGGACTTTTTTGGACCTTCCCAGAACTATTCGCACTTTAAACTAATCAATTTTTTTGCGCAATTTATAATTTCTTTCTTTTCTTTCATCTTTCTCTTCTTTCTTTGTATGGGCTATGCATGAGGTACGCTTGAGATGAATGAATGTCCCACTTTTATGATCATATTGTTGTAAATTTTGTGTTTTTAACTTCTTACGTGGGGACTGTTTGGGGGAGTGTATGAGTATGCGTGATTCGGAGGACCTGCCGGGAGTTGCGGGGGCCACGGGGGTGGTTGAGGGGACCAGAGACACGGGAGAGGGTCGGGGTATTGCGGTCGTAACAGGGAGGGGCAGATACGGCGGGGACTTTAGGGCAGGCCATTACCGGGGAAGGAGGGTTCGCTACATTACAGAGATCCCTCCTTCCGGCCCTAGGAGTCCCACTCCAAGACCAGATGGCGCAAGTAGTCAGGACCCTGGTCTCAGGCTGTTGTCGCTAAATGCCAGGTCTGTTGTACATAAAGCTCCTCTCGTCCGGGACTTAATTTTAGACGAGAGGGCAGACCTGGCATGTATTACTGAAACCTGGCTGGGCCCAGAGGGAGGAGTCCCCCTTGTAGAGCTGTGCCCAGAAGGATTTCAGGTGCTACATCAGCCGAGAGCCCAGGGAAGGGGTGGGGGTGTGGCCGCTGTTATCCGGGAGTCGTTAGTTCCTCGTAGGGTCCCTGCTCCGGAGATTGTCGGGTGTGAGTCTTTGCTGTTAAAGTTGGACCTCAAGGGTCAAGTGGGTCTGCTGCTAACGTACCTGCCTCCCAACAGCGTTGCAGCAGCCCTCCCCTCGCTCCTCGAGTCGGTAGCCGAGCTGGCAATTGAGTTCCCTAGGTTGATGGTCCTGGGGGACTTTAATTTGCCGTTGCTCGGTGAAAACTCTGATGGGGCGCAGGAGTTCATGGCTTCCATGACAGCCATGGGCTTGACCCAAGTAATTCGGGGCCCAACCCATTCAGCGGGACACATGCTTGACCTCGTATTTCTCTCGGAGCAGTGGATTTGTGATCTTGGTCTGAGGGGGAGTGACATCATACCCCTGTCGTGGTCAGACCATTGCCTACTGAGGCTCGACTTCCGGAGGCCAAACCCCCACTGTAGGGAGGAGGAACCGACCAGGTGGTTCCGCCCCAGGCGTCTTATGGAGCCGTCAAGGTTCCAGACAGAGCTTGGGGTTATTCCTGACACTTTCGCCCACAGTCCGGTGGAGACTCTGGCTGCTGCGTGGCACTCGGCAGCGTCGGAGGCCCTCGACCGGATTGCGCCACTGCGGCTCCTCCGAGGCGGCGGATCCCGGAGACCCCCTTGGTTCACCGAGGAACTCCGGGAGATGAAGCGCCGGAGGAGATGCCTAGAGCACCGTTGGAGGTCCGATAAGTCCGAATCGAACCGGGCAATGGTAACCACCTGCACCAGGGAATACACCAGGGCACTTAGGGCAGCAAAAAGATCGCACATAGCCACCCTGGTAGCATCCGCTGAGTCCCGTCCAGCCGCCCTGTTTAGGATAACCCGCTCCCTATTGAACAAAAGGGAGGCGGGGGAACCCTTGCAGGGCAGAGCTGAAGAGTATGCCCAATTCTTAGCGGACAAAATTGCTCGGTTTCGGTCGGACTTGGACTCCACCCCCGCAGTTCCAGCCGAGGCGCAGGGGGACCAAGTAGAACAGCTCTGGGTTGAGTTTCAGGACGTTACCCCCGGGGATGTGGACAAGGCCATGAGAGCTGTAAGTACCTCCACCTGCGTCCTGGATCCGTGTCCCTCATGGCTGGTTACTAACTGCAGTGAGGTGACACGAGGCTGGATCCAGGCGGTTGTAACCGCCTCCCTTCGGGAGGGGAACTTCCCCGCCACACTGAAAGCGGCGGTGGTGAGACCCCTCCTGAAGAAACCATCCTTGGATCCAGCTGTTCTTAATAGCTATCGTCCAGTCTCCAACCTTCCCTTTCTGGGGAAGGTTGTTGAGAAGGTGGTGGCCTTCCAGCTCCAACGGTCCTTGGAAGAAGCAAACTACCTAGACCCCTTCCAGTCAGGCTTCAGGCCCGGTTACAGCACAGAAACCGCTTTGGTCGCATTGATGGATGATCTTTGGAGAGCCAGAGATGAAGGACGTTCCTCCATCCTGGTCCTCCTTGACCTCTCGGCGGCTTTTGATACCATCGACCATGGTATCCTTCTGCGACGACTGCGGGAGGTGGGAGTGGGAGGCACCGTGTTACGGTGGTTCTCCTCCTACCTCTCGGACAGGTCACAGTCGGTGTTAGTGGGGGGGCAGAGATCGTCCCCTAGGCCCCTAAATTATGGGGTGCCTCAGGGCTCGGTCTTATCCCCCCTACTATTCAACATCTACATGAAACCGCTGGGAGAGATCATCCGCAGGCACGGGATTAGATACCATCAATATGCGGACGATACTCAATTGTATCTGTCCGCCCCGTGCCAACTCAATGAAGCGGTAGACGTGATGAGCCGGGGCCTTGAGGCCGTTATGGACTGGATGAGGGTTAACAAGCTTGTGCTCAACCCAGAAAAGACCGAGTGGCTGTTGTGTTTTCCTCCCAAAGATTTGGCTACTATTCCACCACTCAGGCTGGGGGGTCAAATTTTATACCCCTCAGAGAGGGTTCGCAACTTGGGAGTCCTCCTGGATCCACAGCTGTCATTTGACCACCACTTAACAGCTGTGACCAGGGGGGCATTCGCCCAGGTTCGCCTGGTGCGCCAGTTGCGACCCTACCTGAATCGGGAGGCTCTCACAACAGTCACTCGGGCCCTTGTGACCTCTAGGCTGGAATACTGCAATGTGCTCTACATGGGGCTGCCCTTGAGGAGCATCCGGCGACTTCAGCTAGTGCAGAATGCAGCCGCGCGAGTGATTGCGGGTGCACCCCGATTCACCCGCATAACACCTATCCTCCGCGAGCTGCGCTGGCTACCTGTTGATCTCCGGATGCGCTTCAAGGTGCTATTAATCACCCATAAAGCCCTACATGGCGGTGGATCTGGATACTTGAGAGACCGCCTTCTGCCAATTACATCCCTGCGACCGATAAGATCCCATAGATTAGGCCTCCTCCGTATCCCATCGGCCAGCCAGTGTCGGCTGGCAACTACAAGGAGGAGGGCCTTCTCAGCAGTAGCCCCGACCCTTTGGAACGAGCTCCCCGTGGAGATTCGTACCCTCTCCACCGTCCAAGCCTTCCGCATAGCCTTGAAGAACTGGCTCGCCCGTCAGGCCTGGGGATAGGATAGTTACCCCTCCCGAATGATGAATGTATGTTGCTTGCTATTTTATTACATGTTTCTGTCTTAATGTCTGTATTCCCCCTCCCCAGTTTTGTGTGAGCCGCCCTGAGTCCCCTCAGGGAAAAGGGCGGCCTACAAATACTAATAAAATTCTAAAAAAAAAATTCTAATAAATATGGTACATGAATTAATGTGTCATAAGATTTCTGGATTTTAGCAGAAGTGTTTGCCAAATACACAAGTGTTTCACATTTGTACATTTCTATCACCATTATATTTTTCTGGTTTGTGATTCCTGGGCAATAGGACACTTTCCCACTGCCCGTTTTCCAAGCAGAGTGTTAAACATTATATATTTTCCCTCTGTTCCAAAATCCTTATTGTGCTCACTGAATCTGATTGTTCGTTCTTATCATTGCAATTCAAGAGTTGTAGTTCACAAGATATATACTAACACCAGATCTCTACCACTTTCCTTTGTTGTACTTTGGTTCATGTAGTTCTGAAAATCTATATTATTGTTCTGACAATAAATATGGACTGATATGTTTATTTTGCCATCTGTTGTTTAAACTTTCTCCCTTCAGTTTGGATGAAGTAGCAGACTTCATTGATAACATTCTTAAAAACCCTGGTCCCATAAACGGATCATTAGAATCCATTTGAAAAAGAAACATGGATGGTAATTTTGTCATACTAAAGAGACTAAGTCAATTTTGAAATGCTGGCATAACACTTGCAATAGAAGTGTTAAATACTTTGAAAACAAATGAAAATTATAAGGACAAAGTGGGTCTTCTACAGGTTCTTTATTGAAAACCTAATTTAGGATTTCTAACTTTTCCCTTCTCTAATGTGCAAGATCAACCTATAACAGCAATCATGAAAACATTCGTATCAGAGATTTTTCCACCGCACCCAAACTAAATTTGAAACTAAAAACTGATTATTATATGGTTTTATATTTTCTGGCTCAAAAACTGAAATTTGTGAGATTCATAGTATAAAGAATAGTTGATTGATAGAGGGATGGATTATTGGAAGAGTGAGAAAGAATTATATTGTTTTCTTTTGAATTTTTCATTTTTTTGGAACACCAATGTATTCTGGTAGGCTTTTTCTATATACTTGAGCATTGTCAACATTATCCTTTCCTTTCCTGTAAATCTGCTTTATGTGATTTTCCTGTATTTTCATTGGCCTCAATCAGTTTTTATATACCTTTTACAATCTTTTTGTTTAGACAAAAAAAATTCCTTAAATGCCCAATCCTTTTTTTTATTGTTGTTGTTCTCCTAAGAATCTCCACATCTTAAGTTCAGGGTAAAGAGTTTTCCTTGCAAACAAAATATTATATTTTAAAGAATACTGTCCCTGCTTTCATATTAGAGGAAAGTGACTTTTGAGGGAAGAGTGTTGGCATGATATTCTCTAGCATCAGTAAAGATTTAAAAAAAAACAGGAATGCTAATAAAAATGTGAGGATAACAACAACAAAAAAGGGAGTAAAATGAAATCAGAAGATACAAAAAAAACCATTCAACATTTCTTGGTTACCAAGAAATGACTAACTAGCTGGTATTATCATGGAGAGGTATATGTCAATGTAGATAACCTAATACTCAAGAGCAAAAATTTCTCAAACTTTTTCTGTACATAGGGAGAAGGCAAGAGTAGGTATGGTTCCAAGGCAAGAGAAATAAGTTAGAATTACTATATTATACCAACTACAACATGTAAACTAGATACGTACAGATTTCACACAAACAAAATTTCTATAAAACTCCAGGGACTGGTAGACTTGGAGGAAGAGTATTATTTGCCTGCTAATTAGGAAAGTGACTGTATTCCAGTTCTGTTTCTTTTTAGCAGTAACACTGCTGTATAAAGATTACTGCTGGAAAAGGAGATCAGAAGTGCAACTCTTTGACAAGAGCCCTCACAATTCACCTTCTGCCCCTGGAATCTCAGAGATTAGCTGAATTCATAAAAACCTTCTGCATTTAATAATCCAAATGTTTACCTTTATCTTTTTATTTATAAAAAGAATACTTTCCCTCCCTATTCTCATCTTTAGTAGATATTTCCTATTAGCTCTACTTCCTTGTAAAGGTGACAGCCACATGTTGTTCACCAAATACTTGAACAGGTGGGATGGTGGCTCAAAACTGCTGGCAGTTAAAATTATTCTGTTCTTCTTCTTCCTTCCTGACTGTGTCAATGAGCATTTGAAATCCATCTGCATCCATCCTTCCAAAGCTCGAAACAAGATTAGCACCTCCAAATCTCAAATGATACTTGGAGGATTTATTTCCCTTATGTATATTGATGAAGTGATAGAGAGTTTAACAAAAGAGCCATACTCCGCCAAAACTGGACAGTAAGTACCCCTTTCATCTTTGAATAAAGTGCAATACAATTTCAGAAAAAGGGGCTAGAATGTAGAAAAGGGCGTGATTTGGATCAAATGTGGCACTGCTCCCTTGGCTGTCACATTTTGGCATTTTCAGCATGACTTCAACTGAGAAATCCTTCGGAAAATGGAAAGTGGGATTCTCTGAATATTATTAATGACCATCTTAGAGATCTAGAATTATAAAGCTGCATTTTAACATAAACTCTCAAAAATTGAATTTTGAAAAAAATCTCCAAGTCTTTTCTTTCCTATACCACAAGAATGGAAGTAGCACTGGATTCATGAAAAATGTGATCTTTTGATTCTAAATTTTTTTCAATAGAACAAATACCTGGCATGTTTCTAAGATTGATCTATTTAGGATTCACAAACTGAAATTGAGGCAGTTGCAACTCTTTCTAGTAACATTTTTAGGAGCTGAATTTTAAAGGGAATACAATTCCAATTGCTCATATTATGTCCATAAATTGTTTACAATTACAGATTATAGTAATCAAATTATTGATTGAAGTATGTAGTTACAAATTAATTTTATAGCAGTTGTAGAAAGAATTACATAGAGAGGTGATTCATTTCGTTCAGTGTTCTTGGAAAAATCTTTCCACAAGAATGAAAGAAAAAAAAACTGCAAATTGGGACTCCAAATTGAAATGTTATATCTGATCATGTAATTTACTACACAACAATAAGATAGATCCACCAATTTTTAACTGAAGAAGTTGTACACTGGTATTCCTAAACTTTCAAAGACAAACTCGGGATCTTTTAATAGATGACTTTACTAAGTAAGTACAGCATCTTTGTATCTGTTAGGAAAAGGATTTCCAATTTTCCTCTCCAAACCATTTGCCTGGAGGTTTACATCTTGCTAAATGTTTCCTCCTAAAAGATTTGAATAGTTTCTGCAAAATTAATAAGAATAATAGTGATCAATTGGTTAAGAGAAATTAATTTATTTTTATACATATCTTTTAAAAAAGAGTAAATCTCATCCAACCTTGTAAGCTGCTTTTCACGTGTGTCAAACTGCAACAAATCTTTATAATTGGCTGAGTTCAATTACAATCTCCTACTGGGAAAGGCATCAGTATCAAGTGTGCTGATTTGGACAGAAAGAATCCATGCTATCTTATAAAGAACTAAGATCTAGGGCTCCACATCTTTTGCTCAAATAACAGGGGCTACTGAGGTGGTGGGGATAATGCACAAGGCAGAAAGTCATTGAAATCCAAAATTAGTTTCCTTTTGCACTCATAGCTCACAACTGGATTTAATTCTTTTGGAGATATGATTATATGTATTTATGCACTTTTATTTTAGCCTAATACCCAAGAACTTCCAGCATCGGTTTTCTATGTCTTTTGCTGTTCATGAGATCAACAGAAAGTTCCCCAACACTACAGTACTTCTAAGATTATATGAAAACAGATTCAGTGTCAGGCAGGCCAGTAAACATGTTCTAGGTCATCTATTTCTGGATCAAGGAAACCCTATCAATTTCAACTGTGCTGGAAGGAAGAAGACAGACTTCTTGCCCATCATTGGAGGCCTCCACTCTCAAAACTCTCTCCAGATGGCCCACATTTTGAACAGCTACAAGTTTCCACAGGTATGGCCATTTTTCACAGAGCAGCTTCTTTAGCAAAAGGGCTCAAAGAAGATCTTGATGGGAAACTTGGGGTGTTTCTGATTCTGCCATGCTGTTGCACTAGAATCCAAAATTATAGGCAGAATGGAAAAACTCCATGTTCTTCAAGATCCCCCAAAGATTCTCCATTTAATTTTCTATGCCTCTTTCTTCCAAACAGCTTGGTTTTGGTCAGTTTGACCCAGTCCTGAGTGATAAAGAGCAGTTCCCTTATTTTTTCAGTATGGTTCCCAATGATGACGTCCAATATGAAGGCATTGTTCATTTACTGAAACATTTTGGATGGAACTGGATTGGCCTGCTAGCATCAGAGGATGAGAATGGGGAAGCCTTTCTTCAAAGTATCCAGCCAAAGCTCTTCCAGAATGATATTTGTATTGCTTGGAAGCAATTGATCCCAGCTTTTAAAGGTGGAGATTCTACTGCAGGAACAGTTACTTCACATATATCCAACATACAAAAGACTATGATAGTGAAGAAAATTGATGTGTTCCTTGCTTCTGGGACCATCCAATCTTTGGAGGCTTTACAAATAATGCTGTATCTTTCTGAAAGGTCCAAGAAAATGAAAGTATATCACAGAGTGTGGATCATGACCTCTCAGTGGGATTTTACTGTGATGATATTTAAAACTGGGAGTTTCCCAGCCCAAACATTCAATGGGTCCTTATACTTTGCACTGCACACAAAAACGGTGCCAGGATTTCATGGGTTTCTTGAGAGGAGAAAGCAATTTGCAAACTCCTCTTCTCTCATGAGTAGATTCTGGTGGACTATATTTGATTGTTCCTTCCGTCCAAATTCCAAAGGAGTGAAACGCTGCACTGGGAAGGAAGACCTGGGCAGAGTCCCTGGTTCCGTGTTTGAAATGACCATGTCTGGAGAGAGCTACAATATCTACAATGCAGTTTATTCTGTAGCACATGCTCTGCAAGCAATGCGTTCAAGAAGAGCAAAGCAAGCTGCATTAAGGAATACGAAGGGAGCAAATCCTAATTTTCATTTTCAGCCATGGCAGGTATGTCTTTGCTCTTCCCAGAAACATGTATGAAGTTGAAGGAATCAGTAGTATGAAGGCTCTGGGTAACTTCCTCTTCAGAATTAACTGTTAGCAATTACTGCTTGCAATTCAGTCATTCATGCTTTTGTTAGTGCTTTGTCCAATTCAAACCAACTCCAGAAAGAACTCTTTTCTGGTGGGATGTTTGTCAATTAGTTTTGTACCTCAAATAACTCATTAATTTTATCAATCAGTGTGGAGTTGATGGGAGGCGCGATATTTTTTTTTGCTAATGTGTAAGACAGAGCATTTGTTGGTTGAGATTTGGAGTTGCTAATTGTTTGACCATTCTGACACATAGTCAAGGTCTTTTTGTAGGGTAGTAGATAGCTGACTACTTGTTGCCTATTTGATAGGAACACAGCTATCCACTTATGCAGGGAACCAGAGATGCCATAAGATTTTAGTTTTAGAAGTACTTTGTTGTGTACCACTGAATCAAAGGCTTTACAGAAGTCTATATAAATTGTGTCTATTGCTTTACCCTGGTCAAGTTGTGAAGTCCATAAATTTTTATAGTGTAAGAGTTGCAGATTGCAGGATATTCTTTAAGACTTTCACCATCATCTTTCACAGATGTTCTATGGTTCTTGGGCAGGGATTCCATTGTTTGCTTTTTACCAATGCATGCTTTTCCCTGAAGATAAAAAGTTTTATTTTGATCTTAGAAAACTTTCTGCAACTTTTTACTCACAGACAATTGTTCTGTTAGACTTTTGACTTACCCACAAGTCTTTTGCGTTCAATAATTTGGTGTCAATGTTTTTCCTAGAGATTAGCAGCTTTATCCTTAAAACCTTGACACTCACCTGGTTCTTCAGTTTTCTTCTCAGAGTACCATATGCCTTTCACTTGGTGAAAGTAGGGGTGAATTACCTCCACGTGTACAAGCTTTGCATGACAGTGGACAGGTGAAATTCAATATCTTTGGAAATTGTTTTCTAAACATTTCCAGCTTGGTGAACATCAACAACTTAGAAATTTTTCAGATCTCCTTTGTGCTAGCAATGACTTATTCCTTTATACTCCAGGAGTCGGTTTCTATGTGAACCGGTACCGGTTCTCTTTGCACGTGCTTTCAATTCAAACTGAGTTTTGGAATGTGGGTTGATGAGGTGTCCGAATCATACTGGAACAGATGTCAGTTACAATTGTAATAAACTGCACTACAGAAACTCTGTTAGGTTTGTGAATATTACCAGATCTGGGGTAATACTGAGGCAATTCTGATTTGATCTTACTTTTCTTCTCCCCTCAAACCAGCTTCACTACTTTTTGAGAAACACCCGCTTTAATAACAGTGTGGGAGAAGAAATATTTTTTGACGAGAAGGGGGATTTTGATCCAGGGTACAAGATCTTCAACTTGGTTGTCTTTCAGAATAGATCTTTCCAGAGAGTCCATGTTGGAAGCATGGACTCCAAAACTCCTGATGGAAAAATGTTCACTCTCAATGAAAGTGCCATTGTGTGGAATCATAAATTCCAGCAGGTAGGATTTTTTGAGGTAATGTAATTAAGCGATGACTCATCGGTTAAAGATGCTAAGCTTGTCAGCTGAAAAGCTGATACCCTGTGTTCAAGACCCAAATGCTGGTTTAATGAGTAAACTCCTGTTACTTGTCCCACCTTCTGCCAACCTAGGAGTTTGAATGTGTGCAAATGTGAGTAGATAAATTTTCGCACTTCAGTGGGAAAATAAGTCTTCCATGCACTTCGGCGTATACTGATGTCTGCCACATGGCAATGGAATTATCTTCAAAAAACGCTGACTAAGAAATGGAGATGAAAACTGCCTCCTAGGGTCGGGAATGACTGGATAGAGGAAACCTTGACCTTGACCTTTAGTAAAGTAACTATAATCTTTGGAAGAAGATATTTTTGATTACTATTATGGACTACCACATAAGTGAAGCACAATGATGATATCCTGGATGCAACTGTAATATTTACACCTAAAATGTATTAAAATGTATTACATGCAGAATAAATATGAGTAAGATGTTTTTTTCCCCTCTATTTCTATGACAAAAGTATTTTTTTAACTATTCTGACACTGGATGAAACAATTATTTAAACTGAATTTCTACCTGTTTTACATAATGTTAAAAACTAAAATCTTTCAACCTTTTCTCTCATTTTTTTAAAAAAATAAACAATAGTATTTCTATTCATTTAAGTGCTCTATTTCAACTTTATCAGGCAATTTTTTGAATGTGAAACTATGAATAGAGAAAGAGAGTAACACAGTTACTTTTTGAAAATGAAAAGAAGGTTTGTTATTGGTGGATATTGTCCCATGGTGTCATTTTTTTTAAGAAAAATTCCTGATTTCCTGATGGTTATTTCCAGGTACCTCCTAAGGCCAGATGTGTGGAGAGCTGCCTCCAGGGCTACAGCAGGGTTGTTCAGGAAGGGAAACAATCTTGTTGCTACAGTTGTAGAAAATGTCCTGAAGGAAGAATTTCAGTTCAAACTGGCAAGTTAAAAATAGAATTATAAATACAGAAATTCAGATGTTTTCAACATTGAATGCATTTTTATGTTAAACTATCCTTCACTGCACTAACATGTGCAGTGTTTTTAGAAAGGAGAAAGAGAACTTTCAAATAATTTGGAAATTAAATTTTATATTTTGGAAAAGAGAAAAGCATTGTTGTACATTGAGAATCTTTAAGTCAACCATTCCTTTACCAATCATTAAATGTTAAACAAAAATATTGAAAAAGTACCGTATTTTTCAGAGTATGAGACGTACTTTTACCCTCCTAAAAGAGGGTGAAAATTTGGGTATGTCTTATGCACCAAATGTAGGCCTGCTCACCCTTTGGCCTCAGTCTCCCAGCAATTTGCCTCCTTAGCACAAAGAGCTAATTGTCAGTTGGATCAGCCTCCCTACCATCAGCTGTTTCAGGCTGCAGGGATTGCCATTGCCAATTGCCACCTCCACGTGCCCCATTTTCAGCCTCTGCATGCCTCATATTTAGCCCATTCTGATCTCCACTGCCCAGAATGGGTGGAAAATGGGGCTTGCAGAAGCTGAAAATGGGGCTTGTTGAGGCAGCAATAGACTATAGCAATCTTTGCATCCTGAAACAGCTGATCATTGGGAGGCCCATGCTGAAATTCAAACTGAAAAGGGCTATTTGCTGTTTGTGACAAGGGGGTAAGTCAATAACTTTGAATGCCTATAGGATGTTCAAATTATTAGACTTATTTTTTAAAGACTGTTTTATTGTTCTAGGCAACTTAAAAAATGAGGAAACTTTTTAAAATAAATGCTTAATCTGAAGGGTCCAGTGCTACTGTATCTTCTTTTAAATAGCAGAGAATAACGTATATATAACGTAAATATACTTCCAGAAAGCCACATCAATCTTAATAACATCTGTACAAGTATAGTCTGAATGTAACAATATCCTGTTGTAGTATTAAGTTAAGGCAGCTGAAGTAGACACTAACTTAGTCATGTTTGGAGTAGATCTATTTAAATAATTGGGAGGTGTTATTGTGACTATATTTAAGAAAACTTTCTGGCATTAATATACTGCCAGACTGGAGAAATGTACATTTCTCCAATTCTTTGCTATTTCTATGGATCAAGCACACGCACAGAAATACACCAAAAAAGTGTGTATTGTCTGTACTATTTCCTCTTTGCTGCAAGGAGGCAAAATTCTGGGAGGGGGAGACAGATTTCCTCCCTTGTTTCCTCCCCCAAAGCTAGGTGCATCTTATACTTTGCAGCATCTTATATTCCGAAAAAATACAGTTTTAGACTCAGAGCATCATCATGGTCGTAATTTTCAAAATTTGGGCCCTTGGAGACCAATGTGAAATCACAATGGTTGCAGCTTCCAGGATCATATGATTGCCATTTGTGACCTTCCCAGCCAGCTTCTGACAAATCAATGGGGCAAACCAGATTCTCTTAAAAAGCAGAAGATTAATTTAACAACCGCAGTGATTCACTTAAAAACCATGAGAGAGAAAGGTCATAATCTGGGGCATGACAGACTTAATTTGTCCCTTGTTTAGTGATCAAAAGTTTGGTTGCAACTGTGGTCATAATTCCACTTGTAAGTGGAATTGGTTATGTTAATTGACCTACCAAGTATGCTTTCTCTATGTTGGCTCTTTATGTTAGCGTAATTTCTCTACTTTAGACTAGACTCTATATGTTAGCTCTATATTCTCTTTTTATTTGGAAATGACAAGACTTTCTTCATGTCTTCCAGATGCAGATCAATGTGAGAGATGCCCAGAAGATCAATATTCAAATTCAGAAAGAGATCAGTGCCTTCCCAAACATTTCACCTATTTATCTTTTAGTGAACCATTAGGAATCACTCTGACTTCCTTGATTCTTTTCTTTTCGGCAACCCTCATTTTGGTGGCATTGACTTTCTTTCTTCACTGGGACACCCCCATTGTCAAAGCAAACAATAGAAACATCACATGTGTCCTTGTTTCTTCTCTTCTCCTTTGTTTTCTCTGTCCCATTTTGTTCATTGGTTGGCCTGGGAAAGTGACTTGCATTCTCAGGCAAACAGTCTTTAGTATCATTTTCTCCATCTCAATTTCCTGTGTCTTGGCCAAAACCATTACAGTCGTCCTAGCCTTTTTGGCCACCAAGCCAGGAAACACAATGAGGAAGTGGCTAGGAAAAGGTCTGGAGAGATCAGCCATTGTCCTTGGCTCCTTCATCCAAATTGTTATCTGTGGGGTGTGGTTGATCATATCTCCTCCCTTCCCAGAATTAGACAAGCATTCACAGGTTGAGGAAATTATTATGCAGTGTAATGAAGGTTCGGATAACATGTTCTACATTGTCCTGAGCTACTTGGGATTGCTGGCCACCATCAGTTTCATTGTGGCATTCTTTGCAAGGAAATTACCAGATACTTTCAATGAAGCCAAGCTGATCACATTCAGCATGCTTGTATTTTGCAGCATTTGGCTGTCCTTCATTCCAGCCTATCTGAGCACCAAGGGGAAATACATGGTGGCTGTGGAGATCTTCTCCATCTTGGCTTCTGCTGCAGGCCTACTGGGTTGCATCTTTCTCCCCAAGTGCTACATCATAATCTTAAAGCCACAACTTAACACAAAACAACATCTGACACGAAGATAATTTAATGGTTGAATTCAGTTTGAATCCATATTCTATTTTTCAGCATTCTGCTGGTAACTCAGGGTGTCCATGGAGAGAATTGGAATATTCATGATATTCTGACATAACTCTACAATCATAACTCTGTTTTGCCCAAGTAGTTTATACCTATGGAATTCTGTTACTGTGATTTCTTAGTGCCTTTTATTTATTTCCATCAGTTATATTGTTTATTGGTTTGCCTGGTGAAGTGACTTGCATTCTCAGGCAAACAATCTTTAGTACCATTTTCTCAATCTCAGTTTCTTGTATCTTGGCCAAAACAATCATGGTTGTTCCAGCATTTCTGGCTACCAAACCAGGATACACAGTGAGGAAGTGGATAGGGAAAAGGTTGGCAGGCTCAACCATTCTCCTTGGTTCCTTCACAGAAGTTGTTATCTGTGTGGTATGGATGATCATATCTCTTCCCTTCCCAGAGTTGGACATGCATTCAGAAAACAATGAAATTATTGTGCAATGTAATGAAAGTTCAGATATGACCTTCTACACTGTCCTCATCAGCTACTTGGGACTGCTGGCCACTATCAGTTTTACTGTGGTGTTCTTTGCAGGGAGGTTGTTTAGTTTCAATGAAACTAAATTGACCACCTTCAGCATACTGGTATTTTGCAGCATTTGGTTGTCCTTCATCCCAGCCTATCTGAGCACAAAAGGGAAATATATGGTGGCTGTGGAAATCTTCTCCATCTTGGCTTCCAATGCAAGTCCTTTGGGTTGCATCTTTCTCCCCAAGTGTATATCATAATCTTGAACCCACATCGTAACACAAAAAAAAATCTTGCCAGAAGATAATTTAATGGTCAAATCCAATCTGAATCTATTTTCATTTTTCAGCATCAAAGCCCCTTCCTGATGGGAGGAGTGAGTTACCTAGAGACACAAAAACGGTTCTTGTGATCACCAAAGCACTCTTTCCAGAGGTTAACTCCCAAGACTTCTTCAATTTGGCATTGTTCTCTAATTTGGTGAATTCTGTTGGATCATCAGAATTTGAAGGCTCAAGCCCAAAGAGGACGCAGTGAAATCCAATTTAGTGCAATTGTTTAAATGCTTACACCTAACAGATGGAATCTTGCCAGATGAAAGCTCTGTCTTTAGAAACAAATATATAGATTCTAGGGTGTGACACCCTGAACCTGTTCCTTCCTTTTCCATACTGTCTATTAATTGGATTTGCTTCTGTAATATATTGCATTCTCCCTAGCAAACTATGCTGCTGCTGAGCTCCTAGCTCAATCCTTCTCCATGTGCACATTCCATTGAAACAAAATAGAAGGTTTGTTATTGATGGATATCATCCGATGGTGTCATTTTTTTTAGAAAAATTGTTGATTTCCTGATGGTTATTTCCAGGTACCTCCTAAGGCCAGATGTGTGGAGAGCTGCCTCCGGGGCTACAGCAGTGTTGTTCAGGAGGGGAAACAATCTTGTTGCTACAGTTGTAGAAAATGTCTGGAAGGAAGAATTTCCATCCAAACTGGCAAGTTAAAAATAGAATCAAAAATGCAGAATATTCAGAAGTTGTCAACCTCACACATTTTTTTAATTCTTTCTAAATCTTTCATACTGAATAGACTAATTCCACCAACACCAAAATAGAGTAGGGAAACATTAGAGCAGCCTATTATAATTTTTAAAGGAGATAATTTGGATACTTGAATGCATTTTTGTTAAACTATACTTCACTATACGAAACTCTGCAGTGTTTTTAGAATGGAGAAAGACAAAGATAACTTTCAAATAGTTAGTGTGGAAATTAAATTTTATATTTTGGACAAGAGAAAACCATTGTTGTACATTGAGAGTCCTTAAGGCAATCATTCCTTTAGCAAACATTAAAATTAAATTAAAATATTAAAAAGTAACTTTTTAGATTCAGAGCATTGCCGTGGTCACATGTTCAAAATTTGGCCTCTTGGAGACCAGTGTGATGTCACAATGGTTGCACCTTCCAGGATCATATGATTGCCATTATAGACTTTCCCAATTAGCTTCAGACAAATCAATGGGGCAAACCAGACTCTTTTAAAACCCTGATGATTAATTTAACAACCACAGTGATTCACTTAAAAACCATATTCTATTTTTCAGCATTTTGGCATTGACCTCTAATTTGATCAATTTTGTTGATCATCAGAAACTGATAATATCAGTCTCAAGCCCAAAGATGACACAGTAAAATTCATTTTAGTGCAATTGCATAAATGCTTACACCTAATAGACGGAATCTTGCCAGACTAAAGCTATAATATTAAAAACTAATAGAGAGCTTCTAGGCTGTGACTACCCTGAACCTCTTCCTTCCTTTTCCATCCTTCTTGGGAATGTACAGTCCCTTAATTGGACTTCCTTCTGTAATGTATGGAATTCTCCCTAGCAAACTATGCTGCTGCTGAGCCTCTGCCCCAGTCCTTCTCCAAGTGCACATTCCATCACAAATAAGTAACCAAAGGTGGAAGAACATTTTGTACAAAAAGCATTTGTAAATAAAGTAAATTAAACAGACACACATACCTGTCACAAATTTCTGGCTTGAATCACCAATCTCCATCCAGAGGGCCTACATTCTGAACACCTACAAGATTTCTCAGTAACGAGTATTTTTCACAGATTTGAAAACTGGAGGAGGGATTGATAATTTCTTAACCTACAAAAAACGTAATCCTCACAAGAAAATTATGGTCATTGCTAAGCCACATATCTTTTTTTTCATTCATGGATCCATATCTTAATGGAGAAAGTATGAGTGGGATGAAAACTACTCAAAACTGATTGCTTACAAACCAGAATGTAAAAAGGAATTCCATCAATTCCATCACTTTAACCAGCCTGTCAAATGATCAAAGAGAAAGAAAACAATAAAACAATATGCTCCAATTCTGAGATTCAATTCTAAAGATTATGACCTTCCTTTTAAATCTTGTTGGGTTTTGTAATCTAATCATAATGTCAGAATAGCATCTAGCAATGGGAATGAAATGGCAGTTGGACTTACCTGAACTGCATGTTTCGAGGAGAAGTGTGGGAGGAGTAACCATGGGTATTAACCAAGCCTTCTTGCCTATTGGAGACTGAGGAAATCTTTGGAAGCCACACCTCTTGCTCTCCTGTGGCTACCCAGATTAACCGATGGACTGTAATGGCATCTGAAAGGAAGGAAAAAAGAACAGCCAACACAAATCCTTCCTAACTGTTAGCTTGAACCTGGACGTGCTCAGGCCGCCCCAAGGCGTGGGGCGCCTTAACGGGAGGGAAGTGACTCCTCCCACACTTCTCCTCGAAACATGCAGTTCAGGTAAGTCCAACTGCCAGTTTCCGAAGAGAAGGTGTGGGAGGAGTAACCATGGGACATACCAAAGTTAGGTGTCCTGGGAGGGATTAGATGGGCCTGAGCCCCCCTGCGAGTCCAGGACATCCTGTAGGACCCTTCTGCCGAAGGCGGCTTCCGCAGAGGCATAGGCATCCAATCTGTAATGTTTAATGAAGGGAGATGGGGAGGCCCAAGCGGCCGCTTGACAAATCTCTTCTAATGGAGCCTGGGTGGACCAGGCAGCTGAGGTGGCTGCACTTCTAGTGGAGTGCGCTGTGATACCCTGCGGGACATGGAGACCCCGAGCCTCATAGGCCTGTGAGATGGCCACTCTGATCCATCTTCTGATGGTGGCCGGGGAGACCTTAGCCCCTTGGGTGAATGGTTGAAAGGACACGAAGAGAGCCTCTGAGCGCCTAAAGGACGCCGTGCGCTTCAGGTAGATGCACAGGGCCTTTCTAACGTTTAACTTATGCCAGGATTTCTCCCTCTCCCCGGAGGGATGGGGACAGAAATCCAGAAGAATGATCTCTAACCCTCTGTGGAAGGGGGAGTTGACCTTGGGCATGAAGGAAGGGTCGAGTCTGAGGATGACCCTGTTATCTAAGAAGGTACAGAGGTCCGCTCTGCTGGAGAGGGCATTGATCTCCGAGACCCTTCTGGCCGAAGTGATGGTGACCAGAAAGACGACCTTAAGGGTCAGTAGCTGAAGGGAAACCCCCTTCATGGGCTTGAACGGAGCCTCCGTTAGGGCCTGGAGGACCATGGGCAGGTCCCAGGAGGGGAATCAATGGACCACTGAGGGTTTCAGATTCGCCGCCCCCTTGAGAAAACGTCTAAGAACCGGACAGTAGTAAGGGCGGAAACCTGGTGTCTAAGGGTACTGGTGGCTAGGCCCTTCTGATGACCCTCCTGGAGGAAGTCCAGAACTTGGGGAACTGAGGCCATCGTTGGACAGATGCCCTTACCTCGGCACCAGTCTGAAAATGCCACCCAGGAGGCATTGTAGATACGGGTGGTGGACTTCCTCCGGGATGCCTCTACCACCTTGATGACCTCTTTGGAAAACTGAGCCTGTCTTAGTTGTTCCCGCTCAAGGGCCAGACGGTCAGATGGAGCCACTCCGGGTCCGGGTGCTCTAGGGACTCCTGGTGAAGCGCCACCTCCCCTGCTGGTATCCTCCAGTGAGGAGCTGTGGACAGGTCCACTAGGTCTGCCAGCCAGGGGCGGAGCGGCCAAAAAGGAGCTACCATTATCAGCTCTGGCCTCTCCGTTACCACTCTGCTCAGAACCCCGGGAATGAGGGTAAGGGGAGGAAAGGCGTAGAGAAGACCTGGTGGCCAACTGCAACGTAGGGCGTCCGTGTCCATGGCTCCTGGGGTCGGAAACCTCAAGACGAACTCCGTCAGCTGGGCGTTCTGCGGCGTCGCGAACAGGTCCACCATCGGGTGACCGAACCTCTCGCAGATCTGGCAGAAGATCGAGAGGTGGAGCTGCCACGCTCCGTTGTCGATCGTTTCTCTGCTGAGCCAATCTGCTTGATGATTCTCTGTTCCGGAGATGTGCTCCGCCTTGATCGACAACAGATGTTTCTCTGCCCAGTTTCCCAGACGCAGCGCCTCGTCACGGAGAGCCTTGGAGTGGGTGCCGCCTTGTCTGTTCACGTGTGCCTTGGCCGCCACGTTGTCTGTCAGGACTAGGACGTGTTGACCTCTCACCATGCTTTTGAAGTGTCGAAGGGCCAGGTGGATGGCTCTGAGCTCCAACCAATTGATGTTGTGTTTTAGATCTGCTGGAGACCACCGACCTTGGGCAATCTGGTTCTCCAGATGGGCCCCCCAGCCGAAGAGGCTTGCGTTGGTGGTGAGCGTCATCCTTGCCGGTTCCCTGAACAGGCAGCCTCTATTCACGGCTGGAGACAGCCACCAGCGGAAGGATAGCAGCACCTGGGGTGATACCCGGATCCTGAAGGTGGCATCGCTCATCCCGGCCTTCTGATGTGGCAGTAGGAGCCACTGGAGCTCTCTGACGTGCAGTCAGGCCCATAGCATGATCCCTATACACGAGATGAACTTCCCCAGGAGCCTGGAAAGAAGAACTACAGGGACAGAGTGTGACTTGCGAACCTCGTGAATCATCTTAACGATGCTGTCCTTGCGATCCTGGGAGAGAAAAACCTCCCCTGCCATGGAGTAGATGAAAGAACCTAGGTGGAGGAGCCTAGTGGAGGGCACGAAGTGACTTGTCTCCAGGTTAATGGAGAACCCCAGGGATCTGAGGGTGTCCATGGTAATACCCAAGTCCCTTACCGCCGAGTCAGGGGACTTGACTAAGACGAGGATGTCGTCTAGGTAGCAGAATAAGTGGACTGGGAGGGAGCGTAGGTGACCAGCTGCTGCTGCAAGCACCTTGGTAAAAGTTCTGGGAGCTGAGGCCAACCTGAAGGGTAGGGCCCTGTATTGGAAATGGTTTCCCTCATGAGAGAACCTCAGAAACTTACGGTGCTCCAGGACGATCCTGATATGGAGGTATGCCTCTGTAAGGTGGATGGATGCTAGGAAGTCGCCTGCCCGGATGCCCTCCAGGATGGATTTCAGTGATGCCATTTTAAATTTGTGATATACCACCCTGGAGTTGAGTAACTTTAGGTCCAGGATGGTTCTCCAACCCCCCGAGCTTTTAGGGACTAGAAAGAGGTTGAATAGAACCCTGACCCCTTCTCCCCTTCTGGCCCTGATGTCTAGGAGATGCTTAATGGCCTTGGCCTTAAGGGCCCTCTTGGTTGGGTCTGAAGAAGAGGTGAAGGTGCGGAACCTACTGGAGGGAAGGGAGCGGAACTCCAGGCAAAGCCCGAGCCTTACCGTCTGGAGTACCCACTCATCCGATGTGATACGCTCCCAGGCATCCGCAAACATGGAGAGGCGACCGCCGACAGGGTGATCCGGAGTCGGATCACTTGAATCTGTGGAAGGGGCGATCGCCTCCTCCTCAAAAGGGCCGCTTTCCCTGATGTTGGCCCGTGAACCTGTTTTGGAATTGTCTATCCCCCTGCCTGTGAAATCTGGGGTTTTGGTACCTCTGGCCTTGACTGTCTCCATCAGGTGGTCTGTAGGAGGCCCTCCTGGGGTACGGCACATGGCAAAAGTCCGACCGTTTGTTTGTTGACGGGAGGATCTCCCATTTGTTTTTATCTTCTACCAGGAGGGGGTCCAGTGCCGTCCCAAATAACTTTTCCCTGGTGTAGTCTGCGCCGGTTAGGTGCCACTTCATCCGGGATTCTGCCTGCCAATGACGAAGCCAGAGTAGTTGCCTAGAAGCAACTGAGGAAGACATAGCTTGTGAAGCATACTTTACTGCATCCAAGGTGGCGTCTGCTGAGAATTGCGTTGCCGCCAGCATCTTGGATATGTCCTGTAAGAGTCGTACTTCTGATGCTGGGGTCCTATCCCTCAGTTGCTCCAGCCACAGGACTGTGGACCTATTAAAGAAAGAGGCAGAGGTGATGGCCTGGAATGTTTTGTGTAGGACTATGTCTGCCTTCTTATTTTTAGGTTTGAGGCAATTGGCAGTGTCGCCTGCTACGACCATTGAAGAGGATGCTAGGGTGGCCACCGGATTGTCCACTTCAGGTACCTGTAAAGCCTGGGCAAAAGTCTCATTGAGATTATAAAATTTTCTTTCATTCCCCCCTGGGGTGGGAAAAGACCCTGGCTTTACCCATTGCGATTTAAGCAACTCCATGAACATTTCTGGCGTGGGAATTCCCTCCTTAGCTACAGGGGGCCTATGGAAGGGTCCCTTTTTCTTCTTACTCTTGCCCTTGCCAGAAGACTCAGTTGCAGGTTTAGGATCCGGGGGTGTATCCAGGTCCGCTGTGGCGGCTGCGATGCATAATAGGGAACTGAATAGGGAGGGGGGAAAGGCCTGCCATGGTGGAATCCTCCTCCACCTGGGGGTCCTCATCTTCTGAAAATCCCACCTCCTTTAGTTCTCCCTCCTCTAGATCGGATGTCTCACTAGCCGTGGATGGGGAGGGAGACCTTGCTTCCCTTGCAGCTGAGGTGCTGGGGCGATCACTCTGCCCTCTGGGAAGCTCCTGAGGGACCCTGCTCCTGGAGGTCTGTGGCTGCTGAGTTAGCCTGGAAGCCATAACCTGGGCCAGTGCTCTGGCTAGCATATCCTGGAAGTTGCTGGTTAGGTCAGGCAGCGCGGGCTGGAGCTCTGGTGGCTGGGAATATTACCTGGGTTCAGGAGATAGAGGTGCTAGGCGAGGCCAGGTCGGGCTGGCTGCTCTGCAGCCAAAGGGATCCGCTCTCGAGTCTGCTAGGGGAGCAGGAGAAAGAGGAGGAGAAAGGGAGCTGTGCCCTCTAGGAGAGCCCTCTGGAGAGGCTGGGGATGGTGCTCTGTACTCATCCCGGGCTGAAGGCCTGCGCGGGGAGCGAGATCTGGAGGGAGAAGGGCTGATGGTCACCCTGTACTCCCTGGCCGAGGCTCTGGTTGATCTGGCCTCTTTCCTGGGGGCTGGCTTCTTGGGAGCCCTGGCCTTGTCCCTCCTAACTGGGGATCTGCCTCTGGGGACAGGAGGAATTGCTCTAGAGGACCCCTCCTCCAGATCCGCACCCCCTGGGGCTCTGGGTCTAGGATCAAGGTGCTACTTGTCACGCATAAAGCCCTCCATGGTAGTGGATCTGCGTACTTGAGAGACCGCCTCCTGCCAATTACCTCCCTGCGACCAATTAGATCGCATAGACTAGGCCTCCTCCGAGTACCATCTGCCAGTCAGTGTCGACTGGCAACCACACAGAGGAGAGCCTTTTCAGTAGCAGCTCCGACCCTTTGGAATGATCTCCCCATGGAGATTCGTACCCTCACCACCGTCCAGACCTTCCATACAGCCCTTAAGACCTGGCTAGCCCATCAGGCCTGGGGATAAAGATAATCTGCCCCCACCCGAATGATGAATGAATGTTGTTTATTATTTTTACTTTTATGTACTGTCTTGTGTCTATTGTCTGTACCCTCCTTCCCCATTTTATGTAAGCCGCCCTGAGTCCCCTCAGGGAAAAGGGCAGCCTATAAATACTAATAACCCCCCCCCCCAAATCCTTACTCCTGGTCGCCTCCACCATTACTCACTGTTTGTTGCTCACCCACGTCCTCCTTCTGCAGCCAGCTGTAAGGCGGATTCACCTCTTTGGAATTTGGATCCGCTGCTCTCTTGCCACTGGATTGTGGCCTCCGCTGCCAGCAGGCACAGCCCTGGGTTACCCCCCCCCCCCCAGATCACCAGCGGGGCAGAGCAGAAAGAGAGCCTCTTCCGGCTTCCTAGTGCCTTGTGAGTGCTTTCGACATTGGTACGCTGATCACGTGCTCACCCACGTGCTCCTGAGATGGCATCGATCCAAGATGGCAACTGCTGGTGCCGTCTGGAGTCTCCTCTCACCGCCGGGATCCTCCTCTGCAATCCTCGAAGGGTTCTCGGTCCTCTGGTCCTCCAGGACTCCTCCGAACGTCACATGGATGTTCCTTTCGTCCCTGCGGCTTTTTGAGGACTTCCACCCCCTCGGCACGACCGGTCGGCGTCGCAGGGCATCTGCACATGTGCTGGCAAGCCGAGGCTTGAATTACTGGCGCAGAGCACAGCAGAAGGAAGGTGAGACGATTTTGCTGATCTTCAAATTGTAATCCTTGCTGAAAACCTTGCTAAAAGTAAAGAACTCCTGAGTTTTCGGAAAGAAGAGAGAGAGAGAGTAACACTCCGTTCAGACCGAAGACTGAGGTTAATCTGGGTAGCCACAGGAGAGCAAGAGGTATCGCTTCCAAAGATTAGGTAGCCAGTGCAGCTCGCGGAGGATAGGTGTTATGTGGGTGAAACGAGGTGCACCCACAATTGCTCGCGCGGCCGCATTCTGGACTAGCTGAAGTCGCCGAATACTCTTCAAGGGCAGCCCCATGTAGAGCACATTGAAGTACTCCAGCCTAGAGGTCACAAGGGCATGAGTGACTGTTGTGAGAGCCTCCCGGTTCAGGTAGGGGCGCAACTGGTGCACCAGGCGAACCTGGGCAAATACTCCCCTGGTCACAGCTGACAAATGGTGTTCAAAAGTCAGCTGTGGATCCAGGAGGACTCCCAAGTTGCGGACCCTGTCTGAGGGGCATAATATTTGACCCCCCAGCCTGAGAGATGGAATACTTGCCGAATTGGTGGGAGGGAAACACAACAGCCACTCGGTCTTATCTGGGTTGAGCACAAGCTTGTTAACCCTCATCCAGTCCCTAACAGCTTCAAGGCCCTGGCTCATCACGTCCACCGCTTCATTGAGTTGGCACAGGGCGGAAAGATACAACTGAGTATTGTCCGCATACTGATGGTATTTTATCCCGTGCCGCCGAATGATCTTGCCCAGCGGTTTCATGTAGATGTTAAAAAGTAGGGGGGACAGGACCAAACCCTGCGGCACCCCATATGTTAGGGGCCTAGGGGTCGATCTCTGCCCTCCGACTAACACCGACTGCGACCTGTCTGAGAGGTAAGAGGAGAACCACCGTAAAACAGTGCCTCCCACCCCCACCTCCTGCAGTCGTCGCAGAAGGATACCATGGTCGATGGTATCGAAAGCCGCTGAGAGGTCAAGGAGAACCAGGATGGAGGCGTGCCCTCCATCCCTGGCTCTCCAGAGGTCATCGGTCAATGCGACCAAAGCGGTTTCTGTGCTGTAGCCAGGCCTGAAGCCAGACTGGAATGGGTCAAGATAACTAGCTTCCTCCAAGGACCGCTGGAGCTGAAAGGCCACCACCTTCTCAACAACCTTCCCCACAAAGGGGAGGTTGGAGACTGGACGATAGTTGTTAAGAACGGCTGGATCCAAAGATGGTTTCTTCAGGAGGGGTCTCACTACCACCGCCTTAAGAGCAGGAGGAAAGACCCCCTCCCGAAGGGAGGTGGTAACAACCACCTGGATCCAGCCCCGTGTCACCTCCCTGCTGTTGATGACCAGCCAGGAGGGGCACGGGTCCAGTACACATGTGGAGGCACTCACAGCTCTCATGGCCTTGTCCACGTCCTCAGGGGCAACAGCTTGAAACTCAACCCAGTGATGGCCTACCAGATTATCCCCTAGTGCCTCGGCTGGGTCTGCAGGATTGGAGTCCAAGTCCGACCGAAACCGAGCAACTTTGTCCACTAGAAACTGGACGTAATCCTCAACCCTACCCTGATCCCAGACGTCTGAAGAGGGATGCACGGCGGTCCCAAAGCCATGACACAGCACTTTCTTTTGGCGTAGGGTTTTTGGTGTGAATCTGGATGCCCTAAACTTTCTTGAAGAGCAAGTTAGATTTACTATTTGGTTACTGAATCTCTGGCAATCTTTTTTCCCCTCTTTGATGGGACTTTTAGCGGCAATTAAGACAAACAGGAGCAAATGAATTAAAAATTGAAGAAGGATTTACATCATAAAGAGTCGTCGAAGGCGGCCTAGGTGGTGGAAACAGAGGAGAGCGAAGTCTTTACCCTGAGGCACAGCTGATAGTAATCAGCGGACTTGCCCTGCCTGCTCCCAAGATTTTTGGAAAACTTTTGTGCTGCTATAGGAGATTTAAGGCTCCATTTGAGATAGTCAATATTATATCTACTGTGCGTATTGTTTTCTCTCTTTTTTTGGAGCTGGACACTTGAAAGGGGAATATTTCGAGCTGAACTTCCCTTCCTTTTTGTTCTCCTCTCTTTGAGGTTTGATTCCTTTTTTTGTGTTGGTGCATTTGCCCCCCCTTCTTTCCTTTCTTTCCTGATATGAGCCCCATCTTGTACTTTTTTTAGATCTCTCTATGGGACTATATTCATATATATTTTTCCTTATAGATAGCAGCAAAATAAGTTGGAACATTGCTTAAACTGGTAGCAGATAGCTTATGAAGCAGTGGGATATTCTTAACTTAATTGATATGAGCTGGGCAAAGGCGGTGGGGGAACCTCGGCATTACCTACTCAGTCGTCCCCATCTACAACCCCTCCAACAATACACAGAACTTTAGACAATATGATTGGGGTAGAGAAGGCACCCACATTGCAAAATATACAGACAACTTTGCTATCGATACAAAATAATATGGCTAGGAATCAAGAGATCACCGAAAAATCCCTGGCCGACATTAAAAATGGAATGGGAGACATGAGGGGTGAAATGAAACAGCTGTATTCACAGCAAAAGGAGATCTGGGCAAAAATGGAGAAACAGGAGGGTCAAATTCAAGATTTAGGAGTAAAAATGAAGGAAAGTGAAGGGAATATGGCGAGGTGGGAGATGAAGCAGCTACATATTAATAGAAGGTTGGAAGATGAGATTGCTATGTTGGAATTAGAAAAGTCAGCCTTCTTTCTTAGATTTCAAAATATTCCAGAGGAAAGAGGGGAGAAACTGAAGGAAATTATGGTTGAGATGATAGCAGGGATCACCCAGAAAGATAAGCTGTTGATACAGAGTGACATTGATGATGTGTATAGGGTCTATACTTCCTATACTAGGAGACAGAAACAGCCACGTGAAGTGCACGTGAGGTTTAGTAAATGATCCCTGAGAGAAGAAATTTACCAGAAGGCATGTGACCAGAATACCATGTATGCGGGGGAAATGGTGATAATACTAAAACAGGTACCAAGAAGAGTGAGGGAAAGGAGGCAGAAATATCAGGACCTAACAACACAATTGAGGAAACTTCAGGTGATGTATAGGTGGCTTTTCCCAGAAGGGATATCTTTCCTCTGGCAAGGCCAGAGGTTTCGGATTGAATCATTGCAAGATGCACAAGACTTTATGGAAAGCCAGTTGAAGAGGGGAACTCAGAATAACGATGGAGAATTGGATAACAAAAGCCGAGGAGAGGAACGAAAGAATAGTGTCCCGGGAGATGAGAAAGGGGCAAATGAGAATCAAAGCAGAGATGAGAGACCGCAGATGAGGCAGACAACAAAATCCAAAGCCTTACACAAATAAACATGGCAGATGAACTCCACTTAATTTCTTTAAATATAAATGGTTTGAATTCACTAAGAAAGAGAAATAAAATACTGAATGCTTTACGGAAAAAGAATTGTGATCTGACATGTCTGCAAGAAGTACATATAGTGAACCAGCAAAATGTGTTGTATTACCCCCGGCTGGGTATAATGTATACAAATTTAGCAGATGAAAAGAAAAGGGGCATTGTGTTGTATGTTAAAGACCATATCGATTCTAAATTGGTGTATATTGATGGGGAGGGGAGACTTTTAATGGTTGAATTGAAATTTGGTCGATATAAAATTTTGCTGGTGGTCATATACGCACCGAATAACAACCAAAGTACTTTCTTTAGAAAGTTGCATCTAAAAATTGCAGAGTTAGGCTATGACCACATATGTGTGGTGGGTGATTATAACGCTGTGGCAGATAGGACAATGGATTATAACCCAGGAAACATCCAAAAGGGGGGGGGATTAAGAGAAAGGAGGAGAGTTCTCCCCAAAACTTTTGAAGACATGAGGGAGGAATATGAATTAAAGGATGTATGGCGTGAACTCCTCCCACAGAAACAACAATTTACTTTCTTTTCACATAGACATCAATCCTGTTCTAGGATCGACATGGCCTGGTTGACACCAGAAATTGGGGACTTGATTAAGGAAGCAGCAATTGAGGTTAATACCTGGGCCGATCATAATCCACTCTTATTGGTGTGGAAAAGAGTAAGGCGGGGGAGGAAGAGAAGGTGGATGATGAATACAGAGATAGTGAAAGAACAAGAATTTCAGCAAATGTTTAAAAGGGAAATGAAGTGTTTTTTTTTTGAAGAAAATAGGAAGGGAGTAACTCCACAAATACTTTGGGATACGGCCAAGGCTTATATGAGAGGCCTAACTATTAAATATATAATAGGTACACAGAGGAAAAAATTAGAAGAGAGGGAAAAATGGGTAGCCAAATTGGAGGTGGTAGAAAAATCCTTGCAACAGGACCCACTAGATGATAGGAAAAAAGAAGAAATGGCTAGAATTATGCATGGGATATCTCTTCTAGACCAGGAGGATGTTGCTTGGAAACTTAGGGGGATTAAGCAAAACTTTTTTGAGCATGCTAACAAACCGAGTAGTTGGCTCTCTTATAGACTTCGGAAAGAAAGAGAGAGCAGACGTATAGCTCAACTGCAGAATAGTAAAGGGGAATTAGTAGAAACCAAGGGGGAGAAACAGGAAATTATCCAAGGTTTTTTTCAGCAACTATATAGTAGGGAAGAAATTCCTGAGGACCAAATTAAGGAATTTTTAGATAATGCAAATCTACCCAAGATCTCAAATGAAGCGAAAGGGGTACTGAACCAAAAGATAACAATAGATGAATTAGAAAAGGCAGTCAAAAAAATGGAAAACAACAAAACTCCTGGCATGGATGGTTTGCCAGTTGAAATCTATAAATCTTTTTTGGAAATCTTAGGACAAGAGATGATAGTAATATTTAATGCTGTCTTGACAGATTCTATCGCACCGAAATCGTGGGCTGAGGCCTATATAACCCTTTTGCCTAAAGCTGGAGCTGACCGTACCCAAATTAAAAACTATAGGCCATTTCACTTTTGAATGTGGATTATAAAATCTTTGCAGCTATACTGGCAGATAGTCTTAAATTCTTCCTTAATAAATTTATACACCCTGATCAGAACGGCTTCCTGCCATCAAGGCATTTGAAAGATAATGTTAGAATTATTTTGGATGCCTTAGAATATTATGAAGCCTGGCCGGATAAACAAGTGGCCTTTATGTTTCTTGACGCACAAAAGGCTTTTGATCTGCTAAATTGGAAGTTTATGTTGTCACAATTAGAAAATATGAAGTTTGGAGAAAACTTCTTAAATGCAATTCGGGCAATTTATGGACGACAAACCGCGACATTATTGGTAAATGGAGAAGAGGCAGGTGATATTGAGATTGGTAAAGGCACAAGACAAGGATGCCCGTTATCCCCCCTACTGTTTATCCTCACATTAGAACCCCTTCTTAGAATAGTGAGGAGTGATACACAAATTAAAGGGTTACGAGCTAAAGTTCAAGAATTTAAGGTCCAGGCTTTCGCCGATGACCTTGTTTTTATCCTGGAGGATCCTATGGCTTCTGGGATACAACTTTTACATAAAATAGAGGAGTATGGTAGGATAGCGGGACTACGTATAAACAAAGAGAAGACAAAACTGTTAATTAAGAATATGACTCTGAACCAGAAAAGGGAAGTACAAAGCCTGTTAGGGATTAACATGGCCCATAAAGTACAATATTTGGGAATTTGGCTCACGGAGAGATGTTCCTCTATCAAGGTAGATAACTATATGAAATTGCTATAGCAGGTATCTAAGGATATGACTAATTGGAGTGGTAAACAACTGTCTTTGATGGGCAGGATTGCGACAGTTAAGACATATGTATTACCGAAATCTTTGTTTTTGATTCAAACAGCAGCAACTAAATTGGACAATTTTTTTAAAAATCTTTGGAGACAATAGTGGCTCGATTTATATGGCAAGGCAAGAAAGCACAAATTAAAGCCTAAATATTGCAAAAACGTAAAGAACTGGGAGGCTTCGGAGTACCCAACTGGGAAGCATATTATAATGCAGCAATTATGACATGGGTAAAGGATTTGCTGATGTTGAGTAGAAGGTGCCTATTAGCTATAGAGGGACATGACCTCCCTCAGGGATGGCATGCCTCCCTCTGGCAAGAAAGAGATACCCCCCCCCGGTAGGTACTTCATGGGACATTATATTTGGAAGATTTTGATGGGGGTCTGGGAAAAAATGAGGAAAAAATACTATCTTAGGGTTCCATGCTGGTTGGCACTGTTAGAGGCCTTAACGTATCCCAGTGTATTTAATTGGACAAGAAACATAACATATAAAGACATTTTGACAGAAGATGGCAACATGAAAACAAAGATGGAATTAGAGCAGCAGGGCAGGAATCTGGAATGGTGGGAATATTTACAGGTTAGAAACAGGTTTAAAAGCGATAAGGTACAGTTTGGGATCTACTCAAACCCTCAGGGGCTAGATAAGATTTTGTTTGGCGGAGACAAGAAAATGTTATCGAAGATTTATCAATTTTTGACCTGCCAAGATGCTAATGAAGAGATGGATAAAAGCCTTCTAATAGCATGGGAGAGAAACTTTGGCTGTGAGATTGAAATGGGCAAATGGTGGGATCTATGGAGTAAGACCATTAAACTTACAATATCTACAGCATTCAAAGAAAACATATACAAGATGGTTTATAGGTGGCACTTCCCCCCAACAAGGTTAGCCAAAATGTTTCCTGGGTTATCTCCATTGTGTTGGAAATGTGGAAGAAAGGATGGCACATTCTACCATATTTGGTGGTCCTGTACTGAGGCCACGAAATACTGGAGAAGGATTAAAAAATGGCTAAAAGAGGTTACCGGGGCAAGCATGAAATGGAGACCCGAGAACCTTCTACTAAGCATTAAACCAGAAAACATGAGCAATTCAATATGGCATTTGAGCCTACATATGATTGTGGCCGCAAGAATAACTTATGCACAATTTTGGAAATCCACTACCATACCGTCGGAAGATGCTATAATTAAAAAGAGCTATGAATGTGCAGAAATGGACAGAATGACGGGTTGGCTGAGGGACAAAGGAGAAACGGAACATTACCTTAGCTGGAACTTATGGTATATGTGGGCGACAAGGAGAACAGCATGGTCTTAAAACGGGGAAAGTTAAATAGCAGTTATTAATAATGGGAACTAAAAGTGAACATTGGTATTGTAATAGATCCCTGAATTTTGTAATGAGAAGATGTGGCTTAGAGACCTAACAATGAGGAAGGAAAAAAAAGTTGGGCTGTGAATGACTGTCACCGCGGGGGGGGAGGGGGGTTGTATGTTTAAAATTGTATTTGTATTTGTATGTTTTACTCTTTAAAAAATGTATAACTAATAAAGATTACTTTAAAAAAAAGAAACTGCAAAGGACCAGCCCATGGTGCCACTGCGTGTACCCCCCATGCTCTGTTTTGCCTAGGGGGTCTGCTCATGGCCCACCCTGACTCCTTTTTGCTATCAGAGGGCTGCAAGAAGCCATCGTGCTGAAAACGGAGCCTGGGGGGAAGTGTTTTTCAATGGCATAGGACTAGCAAAACAAATTTAAAACAAAATTAAAGGAGAAATGTTTCCCCCTTTGCATTTGAGCATTCAAGAAGGGACAGGAAAGGACAAAGGAAAAGACAAAGAAAAAGAAGGGAAGATTGTGAGAAAGCAAGGAAGAAAAATAAGGAAAGAGGGGTTCTAGAAGTACAGATCTACTTGTAATTGGAAGGTGTTATATGAATGGTCATATGAGCATGATACATTAACTCGTATACTATGCTCATATGATACAACAATTAATATACCATGATTTTTGGGAACCTATTCCCATCTCCCGGGATCTTTAAATGTTCTTTTCCCTGGATTTTGGCAAAAGTGTTTGCCAAATACATAAGTGCTTCACATTTGTATATTGTACCACCATTGTATTTTTCTGGTTTGTGATTCTTGAGCAATGGGACACTTTACCCCCAGCAGAGCATTAAACCTTATATGGTCTTTTTCCCTCTGCTCCAGTCATTGTTCAATCACTGAATCTGATTGTTCTTACTTATCACCTCAATTCAAGAGTTGTAGTTCACTAGATATAGACTAACACAAAATCTCTGCTACTTTCTTTGTTGTACGTTGGTTCATGCAGTTCTAAAAATCTATATTATTGTTCTGATAATAAATTTGGACTGATATGTTTATTTTGCCATCTGTTTAAACTTTCTCCCTTCATATTGTATGAAGTAGCAGACTTCATTTATTAGTGTTGTTATTAATTGCAAAGTCGTGTCCAACCCATCACAACCCCACGGACAACGTTCCTCCAGGTCTTCCTGTCCTCTACCATCTTCTGGTGTCCATTTAAGCTCACACCGAGCTTATTTGAGTTTCATCTTCAGGATATGGCCTTCTAAAAAGGAATCAGGCTTGATCTCCTCTCAGAAATGGCTGGTTTGATCACATTGCAGTCCAAGGGACGCGCATGAGTCTTTTGCAGCACCATAGTTCAAAGACCGCAATTCTCCATCACTCAGCCTTTCTTATGGTCCAACTTTCACAGCCATATATTTCAACTGGGAAAACCATAGCCTTGACTATACACACTTCTGTTGGCAGGGTGAAGTCTCCAATTCACCAGGGACTAGTAGACTAGGAGGAAGAGTATTATTTGCCTGCTAATTAGAAAAGTGACTTTATCCCAGTTCTGTTTCTTTAGCAGTAACACTGCTGTATAAAGATTACTGCTGGAAAAGGAGATCAGAAGTGCAACTCTTTGACAAGAGCCTTCACAATTTACCTTCTGCCCCTGGCATCTCAGAGGTTAGGTGAATCAGAGAAACGTTCTGCATTTAATAATCCAAACATTTATCTTTATCTTTTAATTTATAAAAAGAACACTTTTCTTCCCTATTCTCATATTCAATGGATATTTCCCATTAGCTCTACTTCCTTGCAAAGGTGACAGCCACATGTTGTTCAACAAATACTTGAACAGGAGGGATGGTGGCTTAAGACTGCTGGTGGTTAAAATTATTCTGCTCTTCTTCTTCCTTCCTGACTGTGTCAATGAGCGTTTGAAATCCATCTGCATCCATCCCTCCAAAGCTCGGAGCAAGATTAGCACCTCCAGATCACAAATGATACTTGGAGGATTTATTTCACGTATGTATACTGATGAAGTGATAGAAAGTTTAACAAAAGAGCCATACTCCTCCAAATATAGACAGTAAGTACCCTTTTCATGTTTGAATAAAGTGCAATAAAACATCAGAAAAAGGGGATAGAATGTATAAAAGAGCATAATTATGCATCCAATGTGGCACTGCTCCTTGGCTGTCACATTTTGGCATTTTCAGCATAATTTCAACTGAGAAGTCCTTCGGAAAACAGAAAGTGCGATTCTGTGCATATTATTAGTGACCATCTTAGAGATCTAGAATTATGTAGATGGATTTTAACATAAACTCTCAAAAAATTGAATTTGGAAAAAATTATCCAAGTGTTTTCCTACCTTCACAAGAATGGAAGTAGCACTGGATTCATGAAAAATGTGATCTTTTGATTCTAAATATTTTTCAATAGAGTAAATACTTGGCATATTTATAACATTGATATATTTAGGATTCACAAACTGAAATTCAGGCAGTTGCAACTCTTTCTAGTAACGTTTTTAGGAGCTGAATTTTAAAGGGAATACAATTCCAATTGCTCATATCATCCTCCATAAATTGTTCACTATAATCAAATTATTGAATGAAGTGTGTAGTTACAAATTAACTTCTACAGCAGTTGTAGAAATAATTATGTAGGGATCTGATTTATTTCATTCAATGTTCTTCGAAAAATCTTTCCACAAGAATGAAAGGGGGGAAATCTGCAAATTACAATCTAAAAATTGAAGTTTTATATCTGATCATGTAACTTACTACCCCAAAATAACACAGATCCACCCAGTTTTAACTGAAGGAGTCTGTATGCTGGTATTCCTTGACTTTCAAAGACAAAACCAGGATCTTTTAATAGATGACTTTATTAAGTAATGCATTTTTGTATCTGTTAGGAAAAGGACTTCTAATTTTCCTCCCCAAACTATTTGCCTGGAGGTCTTCGCCTTGCTGAATGTTTCCTCCTAAAAGATTGGAATAGTTTCTGCATAATTAACTAGAATACTAATAATCAATTGGATAAGAAATTAATTTATTTTAATACATATCTTTTAAAAACAGTAAATCTGATCCAACCTTGTAAACTGCTTTTCATATGTGTCAAACTGCAACAAATTTTTATAACTGGTTGATTTCAATTATAGTCTCATAACTTGAATGGCACAAGAATCAATGTGTGCTGATTTGGACAGAAAGAATCTGCGCTATCTTGCAAACAACTGATTATTGTTCTCATTATTTTCATCAAGCAATAGTGGCTGTTGAGGTGGTGGGGATAATGCACAAGGCAGAAAGTCATTGAAATCCAAAATTAGTCTCCTTTGCACAAATTGCTGAAGTTACACTCATAGCTCACAACTGAATTTAATTCTTTTGGAGATATGATTATATATATTTATGCACTTTTATTTTAGCCTAATACCCAAAAACGTCCAGCACCTGTTTTCTTTGTCTTTTGCTGTTCATGAGATCAACAGAAAGTTCCCCAACACTACAGTACTTCTGAGATTATTTGAAAACAGTTTCAGTGTCAGGCTGGCCAGTAAACATGTTCTCGGTCATCTGTTTCTGGACCAAGGGAGTCCTATCAACTTCAACTGTGCTGGAAGGAAGAAGACAGACTTCTTGCCCATCATTGGAGGTCTCCACTCTCAAAACTCTCTCCAGATGGCCCACATTTTGAACTGCTATAAGTTTCCACAGGTATGGCCATTTTTCATATGGAGGTTTCTTTAGCAAAAGTGCTCAAAGAAGATCTTGATGGCAAACTTGGAGGGTTTCTGATTCTGCCATGCTGTTGCACTAGAATTCAAAATTCTAGGCAGAATGGAAAAGCTTCATGTTCTTCAAGATCCCCAAAAGATTCGCCACTTAATTTTCTATGCTTCTTTCTTCCAAACAGCTTGGTTTTGGTCAGTTTGACTTAGTCCTGAGTGATAAAGAGCAGTTCCCTTATTTTTTCAGTATGGTTCCCAATGATAACGTCCAATATGAAGGCATTATTCATTTACTGAAACATTTTGGATGGAACTGGATTGGCCTCCTAGCATCAGAGGATGAGAATGGGGAAGCCTTTCTTCAAAGTATCCAGCCAAAGCTCTTCCAGAATGATATTTGTATTGCTTGGAAGCAATTGATCCCAGCTTTTAAAGGTGGAGATTCTACTGCAGGAATACTTACTTCACATATATCCAACATACAAGACACTATGATGGTGAAGAAAATTGATGTGTTCCTTGCTTTTGGGACCATCCAATCTATGGAAGCTTTACAAATAATGCTGTATCTTTCTGAAAGGTCCAAGAAAAAGAAAGTATATCACAGAGTGTGGATCATGACCTCTCAATGGGATTTCACTGTGATGATATTTAAAACTGGGAGTTTCCCAGCCCAAACTTTCAATGGGTCCTTATACTTTGCACTGCACACAAAAACGGTGCCAGGCTTTCATGGGTTTCTTGAGAGGAGAAAGCAATTTGCAAATTCATCTGCTGTCATGAGGAAATTCTGGTGGACTATATTTGATTGTTCCTTCCATCCAAATTCCAAAGGAGTGAAACGCTGCACTGGGGAGGAAGACCTGGCCAGAGTCCCTGGTTCCGTGTTTGAAATGACCATGTCTGGAGAGAGCTACAATATCTACAATGCAGTTTATTCTGTAGCACACGCTCTGCAAGCAATGCGTTCAAGAAGAGCAAAGCAAGCTGCATTGAGGAATCCGAAGGGAACAAATCCTGATTTTCATTTTCAGCCATGGCAGGTATGTCTTTGCTCTTTCCAGAAACATGTATGTAGCCTGAAGTGGAAGGAACATGAATCAGTAGTATGAAAGCTGTGGGTCACTTCCTCTTCAAAAATGAATTAACTGTTAGCAATTACTAGTCTGTAATTCAGTCATTCATGATTTTGGTAGTGCTTTGTCGCAATTCAAACTAACTCCAAAAAGAACTCTTTTCTTGTGGGATGTTTGTCAATTAGTGTGGTACCATAAATGGCTCATTAATTTTATTAAACTGGTCAGTCCAAGAGGAATCCTAAAAGCGATCAAACTGGTCAGTCATGGAGGAGATCTACTCTTTAAACGGCCAGATCCTGAAGATGAAACTCAAATATTTGGCCACCTAATGAGAATATTTATGTGTGATTAAAGTCAGTAGTTTTACTTGTCCATTCCAAAACATTGATGTTCTTGTGCTTTAACCATTCTTTAGTAGAACAACTTGTGTATTTGATCATTGTCTTCTGAATGAGTCATTTTCTCTTGACCTTCATGGACAGATGCTCTGACATTTATTTGTAGAATTTGCAGGCACAATTCAGAAATCATCATTCCACTAATGAGCAACCTATACCAAACCAAATGTAAAACATGATACTACCATCAATAATTAAGAAGTTTTTACAGATCGTCCTTGTGCTACCTATGACTTATTTTTCTATACTCCTGTTATGAAAATATTAGATTGGACCTCCCACATTCACAAATGACTATCATTCCATTCATTGAATCACCTGGCTCTAAATTTTTATTCAAATAAAACCTAGAGGCTTACACACTTATGAATACTTCCTTTGGATAGTCTTTCTCAATAATTCTTTAAAAAAACAAAAACAAGGGTATTGTTTTTCATCCATTTCTTTATTTGGGTTCTCTTCCTCTAGTTTAAGGCTTGCATAGAGAATAGTCCATGGTTTAGGTCATATTGTTGCAGAAATATTGAAAATTCAAATGTATTTACAAAGACTGAAGCATCACAATGTAAAATATTATTGCTCAATATTTGTACTGGAAGTTATGAAAAGGGTCATGGGTTTTTGCAGTGATTGATTGAAAGAGGTGATATGAAATTTGAATGATTTGACCCATTTTCCCATTTCTGCTCTTCATTAGACTGGGAATTGGGTTTGTTATTTAAGAGATGCGGCAGTAAGAAGCTGTTTGTTTATTCTTTTTTTCATTTTTCTGAAACCAATAAAACATAATCTCAACAGGTCTATGCTTTTACCCTAATTTACAAATTTTCCCCTTCCAACTTTAGGAATCTATTTGTAATATAACACAATTAATGCATTATATGGCCCAAAACAGCCCTGTTAGATGGATATGCAGTATCAGAAAGACTAAGTTACAAGATATCAAACCATTTTAGTAATATTTATTGAAGATATAGATGCAGAGTGAAATAAAATTTTACAAAGCTGTGGTTCAAGCACAAGAGATACATAATATTGCATCCCCCTGTGCTTCTATTTACTTCCCATTATTTCTAATGGATACCCTACCCCATTTATATTTGATGGCCTCTTTCCTCCTATTTTTTATTTATGCATCATGTGGGAAAAGGGCAGATTATATGAGAACTCTGTTTTATACAGAGAATATTAATTTAATTACTAAAACATTCAAGGTAAGTGTAAGAAAAATCTTAGGTTTGTTTTCTGAAATTGAAACTGAATTTTGGAATGTGGGTTGACACAGATGTCCGAAACACACCAGAATAGATGTCAGTCACAATTGTGATAAACTGCACTACAGAAACTCTGTTGGGATTGTGAATATTACCAAATTTGGGGGAATATTGAGGAAATTCTGATTTGGTCTTACTTTTCTTCTCCCTTCAAACCAGCTTCACTACTTTTTGAGAAACACTCGCTTTAATAACAGTGCAGGAGAAGAAATATTTTTTGACGAGAAGGGGGATTTCGATCCAGGGTACGACATCTTCAACTTGGTTGTCTTTCAGAATACATCTTTCCAGAGAGTCCATGTTGGAAGGATGGACTCCAAAACTTTTGATGGGAAAATGTTCACTCTCAATGAAAGTGCCATTGTGTGGAATGATAAATTTCAGCAGGTAGGATTTGTAATTAAGTGATGACTCATCAGTTAAAGATGCTAAGCTTGTCAGCTGAAAAGCTGATACCCTGTGTTGGTTTAATGAGTGAGCTCCTGTTACTTGTCTCACCTCCTGCCAACCTAGCAGTTTGAATGAGTGCAAATGCAAGTAGATAAATAGGTATCATTTCACTGGGAAAATAAGTGTTCAATGCACTTCGGCATATACTTATGTCTGCCACTTGACAATGGAATTATCTTCAAACAACACTGGTTTCCTCAGCTAAGAAATGGAGATGAAAACTGCCTCCTAGGGTTGGGAATCACTGGACAGAGGAAACTTTCCCTTTTCCTTTAGTTAAGTAACCATAATCTTTGGAAGAAGATATTTTTGATTACTATTATGGACTACTACAGAAGTGAAGGACAGTGATAATATTCTGGATGCAACTGTAATATTTACACCTAAAATGTATTACATGCAGAACAAATATTAGTTTTTTCTTCCATTTCTGTGAAAAAAAAATATTTTAAATGTTCTGAAACTGGATGAAATGATATGATATAATTGTTTAACAAAAACTTCTACCTGATTTACATAATGATAGAAACTAAAAATTTCTCACTTTTAAAAAAACAATAGTATTTCTATTCATTTAAGTGGACTCTATTTCAACTTTATCTTAGGAATTTCTCTGTACATGAAACTATGAATATAGAAAGAGGGCAACATAGAGATACTTATTGAAAAGAAAAAGGTTTGTTATTGGTGGCTATCGTCCCATGGTGTCATTTTTAGAAAAATTGCTGATTTCCTGATGGTTATTTCCAGGTACCTCCTAAGGCCAGATGTGTGGAGAGTTGTCTCCGGGGCTACAGCAGGGTTGTTGAGGAGGGAAAACAATCTTGTTGCTACAGTTGCAGACAATGTCCCGAAGGAAGAATATCAGTGCAAACTGGCAAGTTAAAAGTAGAATTATAAAGTAGAATATTCAGATGTTTTCAACCTCACACATTTTTTTTATTCTTTCTGAATCTTTCATAATGAATAGACTAAAACTTCAAAATTTGGGCCCTTGGAATCCAGGGTGAAGTCACAATGGTTGCAGCTTCAAGGATCATATGATTGCCATTTGTGACCTTCTCAGCCATTGATTTTGACAAATCAATGGAGCAAACCAGATTCTCTTAAAAATGTAATGATTAATTTAACAACCATAGTGATTCACTTAAAAACCATGAGAGAAAAAAGGTCATAATATTGGGCATGACAGACTTAATTTGTCCCTTGTTTAGTGATCAAAAGTTTGGTTGCAACTTTAGAAAGAATAACAAGATGTGAGATAGTTAATAAGGTTAAATACTTAGGAGTTTATATTACAACTTCAAATGGGAAGCTATATAAATATAATTATGAACCATTATGGCATAACATACAGGTAGAGATGAAAAATTGGGAAAAACTACAATTGTCTTTGTTGGGAAGGATAGCAGCAGTGAAAATGAATGTCTTGCCTAAGTTCTTATTTCTTTTTTAAATGATACTAATACTTTAAAAAGATGCAAACTTGCTGGAATGGCAGAAGGGCATTAACAAATTTGTTTGGGCAGGGAAGAAACCGAGAATAAAACTTAAAATTATGCAAGATGTACATGAGAGAGGAGGCTTGTAAATGCCAAATTTAAAACTATACTATGAAGCAGTAGTTTTATCAATAATTCATTCATTCAACAGAGGATAGATTACTGAATATCGAGGGGCATGATTTGATATATGGCTGGCATGCCTATTTGATATACGACAAGAAAGTGGATAAGACTTTCAAAAGTCATATATTAAGGAATGCTCTATTGCGTGTCTGGAAAAAATATCAACATAAATTAAATGATAAGATACCTATGTGGGCAATTCCCAGACATGCAATAGAGAACATAAGTATAGCACAAAAACAAGATGTAACAACATACAGACAGCTTCTTACTATAGAAAGAGGTGTATTACAATTCAAACTCTTGAATATACTAAAAGAAGAAAAGGTAATTCAAACATGGTTTCAGTATGGACAGTTACAGGCCAGATGGCAAAAAGATCAGAAAATTGGTATTACACAAGATGAGGATAATCTATTAAAACAAATCAGGGATCAAAGTCAAATGCATATAAAAAGACTATATAATGTATTAATAGAAATCGATTCTGAAACAGAATTAATTAAAGACTGTATGATAAAGTGGGCACAAAATTTTGAAGCACCAATAATGCTGGCTACATGGGAAAAGATATGGGTAAGAAATTTAAAATTTACACAAGCCTAAAACGTGAGAGAGAACTTTTATAAGATGTTTTATAGATGGCACTTAGATCCTAAAAAACTGGCTTGCATGTATCCGAATTTGCAACCTAAATGCTGGAGATGTGATTGCATTGATGCTACATATTACCATATATGGTGGACTTGCAAAAAGGTTAAAGTATTTTGGATAAAAATATGGTGGATTATGCAAAATATTTTTAAAATGAGGATAAAGTTTACCCCTCAGTCATTCTTGATAGGTATTGATTGTACTATTATAGAGATTAAACTGATTTTGAACCTAATGACAGCAGCAAGACTGTTGGTGGCACAATACTGGAAGAAGGAAGATTTGCCTACTATTCAAGAATGGACATTAAAAGTAACAAACTTAGCAGAGATGGCTAAAATATCAGCATATCTTAAGGAGCACTCAGATGAGAAATACAAACTGGAGAAGATGGATTGACTATATTCAAAATAAATATGGGTCTAAGAAATTCCAGATAGCCTATGACTGAAAGAGAAAGGAATGATATGATTTGTTTATAGTTAGTTTAACAAAAGAAGAGTTAAAGCACAAATGAAAGATGAAGCCAAGTTTCTTTTAGTTTATCTTAGAATATGATTGTTAAAAATTTATACCCTGTATTTGCTCTGGGAAGTCGGGAGGGGGGGGAGGTTGGCAGGGAGATGAGCTTGGGTGGGGATGGTGGGGGAGGGGAAAAATACTAAAAAAAGAAACAAAAACAAAAAAAGTTTAGTTGCAACTGTGGTCATAATTCCACTTGTAAGTGGAATTGGTTATGTTAATTGACCTACCAAGTATGCTTGGCTCTTTACATGAGCATAATTTCTCTACTTTAGACTAGACTCTGTATGTTAGCTCTATATTCTCTTTTTATTTGGAAATGACAAGATTTTCTTCATGTCTTTCAGATGCAGATCAATGTGAGAGATGCCCAGAAGATCAATATTCAAATGCAGAAAGAGATCGGTGCCTTCCCAAACATTTCAGCTATTTATCTTTTAGTGAACCATTAGGAATCACTCTGACTTCCTTGATTCTTTTCTTTTCGGCAACCCTCATTTTGGTGGCATTGACTTTCTTTCTTCACTGGGACACCCCCATTGTCAAAGCAAACAACAGAAACATCACATGTGTCCTTGTTTCTTCTCTTCTCCTCTGCTTTCTCTGTCCCTTTTTGTTCATTGGTTGGCCTGGGAAAGTGACTTGCATTCTCAGGCAAACAGTCTTTAGTATCATTTTCTCCATTTCAATTTCCTGTATCTTGGCCAAAACCATTACAGTCGTCCTAGCCTTTTTGGCCACCAAGCCAGGAAACACAATGAGGAAGTGGCTAGGAAAAGGTTTGGAGAGATCAGCCATTGTCCTTGGCTCCTTCATCCAAATTGTTATCTGTGGGGTGTGGTTGATCGTATCTCCTCCCTTCCCAGAATTAGACAAGCATTCACAGGTTGAGGAAATTATTGTGCAGTGTAATGAAGGTTCGGATAACATGTTCTATATTGTCCTGAGCTACTTGGGATTGCTGGCCACCATCAGTTTCATTGTGGCATTCTTTGCAAGGAAATTACCAGACACTTTCAATGAAGCCAAGCTGATCACATTCAGCATGCTTGTATTTTGCAGCATTTGGGTGTCCTTCATCCCAGCTTATCTGAGCACCAAGGGGAAATACATGGTGGCTGTGGAGATCTTCTCCATCTTGGCTTCTGCTGCAGGCCTACTGGGTTGCATCTTTCTCCCCAAGTGTTACATCATAATCTTAAAGCCACAACTTAACACAAAACAACATCTGACCCGAAAATAATTTAATGGTTGAATTCAATTTGAATCCATATTCTATTTTTCAGCATTCTGCTAGTGACTCAGGGTGTCCATGGGGAGAATTGGAATATTCATGATATTCTGACATAACTCTACAATCAAACCCTGTTTTGCCCAAGTAGTTGATACCTATTGAATTTTGTTACTGTGATTTCTTAGTGCCTTTTATTTATTTCTATCAGTTATATTGTTCATTGGTTTGCCTGGGGAAGTGACTTGCATTCTCCGGCAAACAATTTTTAGTACCATTTTCTTGATCTCAGTTTCTTGTATCTTGGCCAAAACAATCACAGTTGTTCCAGAATTTCTGGCCACCAAGCCTGGATACACAGTGGATAGGGAAAAGGGAAGGGAAAAGGTGGGCAGGCTCAGCCATTCTCCTTGGTTCTTTCACAAAAGTTGTTACCTGTGTGGTATGGATGATCATATATCCTCCCTTCCCAGAGTTGGACATGCATTCACAAAATGATGAAATTATTGTGCAATGTATTGTGCACAATCCTCATCAGCTACTTGGGGCTGCTGGCCACCATCAGTTTTACTGTGGCATTCTTTGCAGGGAGATTGCCTGATACTTTCAATGAAGCTAAATTGATCACCTTCAGCATGCTGGTGTTTTGCAGCATTTGGTTGTCCTTCATCCTGGCCTATCTGAGCACAAAAGGGAAATATATGGTGGCTGTGGAGGTATTCTCCATCTTGGCTTCCAATGCAAGACCTTTGGGTTGCATCTTTCTCCCCAAGTGTATATCATAATCTTGAACCCACATCTTAACACAAAACAATATCTTGCCAGAAGATAATTTAATGGTCAGATCCAATCTGAATCTATTTTCATTTTTCAGCATTAAAGCCCCTTCCTGATGGGAGGAGTGAGTCACATAGACACACAGAAAAGGTCTTGTGATCACCAAAGCACTCTTTCCAGAGGTTAACTCCCAAGACTTCTTCAATTTGGCATTGTCCTTTAATTTGGTGAATTCTGTTGGATCATCAGAATTTGATAATATCAGGCTCAAGCCCGAAGAGGACGCAGTGAAATCCAATTTAGTGCAATTGTTTAAATGCTTACACCTAATAGACGGAATCTTGCCAGACTAAAGCTATATCTTTACAAGCAAATAGATAGATTCTAGGGTGTGACCATCCTGAACCTGTTCCTTCCTTTTCCATACTGTCTATTAATTGGATTTGCTTCTGTAATATATTACATTCTCCCTAGCAAACTATGCTGCTGCTGAACTCCTGGACCAATTCTTCCCCAAGTGCACATTCCATCACAAATAAATAACCAAAGATGGAAGAACATTTTGTATGGAAAGCATTTGTAAATAAAGTAAATTTAACACATACACCTCACAAATTTCAGGCTTGAATCACCAATTTCCATCCAGATGGCCTATATTCCAAACACATACACAGTTTCTCAGTTTTGAGTATTTTTCACAGATTTGAAAACTGGAGGAGGAATTGATAATTTCTTAATCTACAAAAAACTTAATCCATACAAAAAAGTTATGGATATTTCTAAGACAGATTTCAGGTTTTTTTTTCCATTTATGGATCCATATCTTAACATATCTTTCTCTAAAGAGAAAGTAAGAGTGGGATGAAACTATTCAGAACTGATTGCTTACAGACCAGAATGTAAAAGGGATTCAAGAAACTCTACTGGTTGCTAATCATCAATTCCATCACTTTAACCAGCATGTCAAGTGATGAGAGAGGAAGAAAACAGAATAAAACAATATGTTCCATATCTGAAGTTTAATAGTAAAGATTATGGCCTTCCATTTAAATCTTGTTGGGTTTTGTAATCTAATCATAATGTTACTATAACACCCAGCAATGGGAATGAAACAGCTCTAAGTTCTTTAGGACAAAAATATATTTATATATCTCAATTTAATTTTCAATGAACTTTTCTCCTATAAAAATTAATTATTGCTCCTTGGACCCAATCCTGAGTGATAAAATGCAATTCCCTTTCTTCTTCAGCATGGTTCTAAATTAGAGGTTATAATATAAGGATTTTGTTCACTTACTGGAGCATTTTAGATGACACTTAGCCCTTTGTGTATCAGAGGATGACAGTGGATAAATCTTTATCCAAATATCCAACCAAAGTTGTTTCAGAATAATATTTCCAATCCTTCTATTCAGTTCAATATGACATTTAATAATAATATTTATATATAATCAATGCAAGATATGGTAACAGTGAAGAAAACCAGTGTGTTTGTTGCCTCTTGTAGTGTCAAATCTAGGGATGGGTGACAATGGGTACTACTACCCCCAGAGATCCGGACCTTGCCCACTCTCATGGCCTTCAGAAAAGCTGTTAAAACCTGGCTATTTCAGCAGGCCTGGGGCTGTTGACCTCATTGTTGAGGTCCAGCCCCCATTAGATTGAGTGCATGTGTTATGTTTTAAATTGTTTTCTTTTATTTTTTATTAATTACTCTTTTTTTTCGCTTTGTAAGCCGCCCGGAGTCCTCCGGGATTGGGCAGCCTATAAATCTATTAAATAAATAAAATAAATAAATAAATAAATACATATCTGCAATTTTCTTTTTTATGTACCCAATGGATCCCAGAATATGGATCCTCAACTCTCAGTGGCATTTCACTCTTGTTTTATATCCAGGAAGAACTTTTCCAGCTACATTTTCCAGATACATTTATATAAGCTCTGAAGTAGACGGGGAAAGAAACAGCAAAATAAATATGATAAATATGGATTTGTTGCTATACATTGAAAGCAATATAGCTGCTTATAATTTGGGTTTCTGGGTTTTCATTTTTGTTTTGGTCAAACACTGAATCTGATTCTGGTCAAAATTCTGTGACACATTCTATGATAAATGGATGGATTTTTGGAAGAAACAAAAAATTATATTGATTTCATTTGACTTTCTCAATTTCAGGAATGTACTGATACAAGCTTTCTCTGTACACTGGAATACTCACATTATCAAATATTTTTCTTTTCCTTCCCTTTAACTGAGATTTCAATTACCTTCCTGGATGTTCTTTGGCTTGGATCAGCTGGCCTCTCACCATTTTAAAAACATCTTTTATGATCCATCCTGGGGTATTAGCTATATTAATCTAGGAAAAAAATAAACTTACCTAACCTTATATTTCCTTTCCTAAGAAAAATTCCCATCAGCTTGGTCATTTAATCTCCAGTTAGGTTGATTTTAGGAGTCATCCTGATAAGCAATGAATTCAAGCATGATATAATCAATGAAAGACTTTTCAATTTCTTTGGCATTTTGCCCACTGAGTACTAAGAACCTCTTTTAAGTATATATATATATATATATATATACTTAAAGTCACAACCCCTGGTATGCCCAAGTATGGGAGGAAGGTCACACTTCCACTCTCTGTCATTAGGCTCGTCACAAGAGACCATCCAGACAGAAACCCAATATTTTTTACTGTTGCCTTTTTGTTACATTTTGTTATATTTATGCTGATAAATAAATAAAGGGAGACTAGTATAGATCTATTTCAAGCTATTTAGCTCTCATCAGCTAGCCATACCGGAATCGAACCTGTACTCTATTGCCTCCCAGGCAGGGAGTTAACCATTTGAGCTACAGAGAACGACTCCTTATCAGCCAGCCAGGGTGGGAGGTATATACTTAAAGTCACAACCCCTGGTATGCCCAAGTATGGGAGGAAGGTCACACTTCCACTCTCTGTCATTAGGCTCGTCACAAGAGACCATCCAGACAGAAACCCAATATTTTTTACTGTTGCCTTTTTGTTACATTTTGTTATATTTATGCTGATAAATAAATAAAGGGAGACTAGTATAGATCTATTTCAAGCTATTTAGCTCTCATCAGCTAACCATACCCATGTTTGGGAATCGAACATGTTCGAACAGTATTCGAACAAATTATATATATATATAATTTTTGATGAATTTTCCTTCCAGAAAACTTACTTATGGCTCCTTGGACCCAATCCTGAGTGATAAAAGGCAATTCCCTTTCTTCTTCCACATGGTTCTGAATGAGAAGTTACAATATTAGGATATTGTTCGCTTACTTGAACATTTTCTTTTTTAAATTTTTTTATTATTATTTTAATTAAATAAAAAAGACCAAAAAAAGAACCATCCTTCATTACATCTTGTAGAAAGCGTGTCAGTTGGTTACAAATACATTTTGTGCATTTCTTCCACAATCATTACATATACTTCATTCATATTGAATTGTACATTTTAAATCAAAAAATCTTTATATATTTTACTATCAATGTACCACAATTCTCATTTATCTACAATTATTTAAATGTGCTTTTATCCGAAATCATTTGTATTTAAAGACACAACCACGTAATGGCATTCATTCGCAATTTCAATAAACCTCCAATAACATTACACCTTTATAACATATTCTGAAACAAAATCAATTAATGCGATATCTAAGCATTTTCCCCCCTTTCCCCCCAACTCACTATTTAAAGCTTATATCCAATTCGCTTTTACCAATACAACACATGTATATATCATTAAACATTATCCATTAACATTTCCTTGTTATTATTGTAGTTAACTAAAAATTATTTACTATTTATATCACCTCTCCTCTCATCAGGCCCAAAATAAATTATACCTTTATAGCAAGATCTAAACAAGAATTTACTAATAAAATTTATAGGTCTTTTCCCTAGGTCCCAATTTACAATTTATATCCAAGTTATTTTTACTAATTAAGGTTATCATTTCATTATTATTATCATAGTTAATTATATGTTAACGACTGAACTTTTAATAACAATCTAAAACAATCTACAAAATGCTAACATTCCTACTTATTAATCACCAAAAATATCCATTAATATTTCCTTGTTATTGTTGTGGTTAACGAAAAATCATATACTGTTTATATCACATCTCCTCTCAGACCTTTATAACAAGATCTAAACAAAAATTTATTAATAAAATTTATAGGTCTTTTCGCCAAGTCCCAATTTACAATTTATAACCAAGTTACTTATACTAGTTAAAGTTGTCATTTCATTATTATTGTCGCAGTTAATTATGTTAACAAATAGACATTTAATAACAATCTAAAACAATCTACAAAATACTGAAATTCCTACTTATTAATCTCCAAAGATTAACTAACTTTTTATCATCAACTTTCATTATCAACCTGTATCTTTCCAGTGGCAAAACAGTCTTATCTCTCTTGCCAGTTCTTGTGTCAATTCTCTTTTCAGTTCCTTTATAAAGTTTTTAAAACTTCTCTCTGCACTTTATTGCTTAAAAGATCTCTCAAATAATCTAATTTCCCTTGAATTGTTATTAAAATTAGCTTGTCTTTAGTTGTCAGGCTTATTTCTGAAAAGGTTTCTCTTCTTAACTCCATCATTATCATCCTTTTTTTTCTCCTGTATCTTGAAATCTGGGATAAAGCTCCAAATTGTCAAATTCACTTTTCCATCTTCCCTTCTTTCTGCTTTCATCCATATTTGCTCCATTAATAAGTTCATCTATTGTCTTGTCTTTATCTTCTATATTTTCATTCTCTTCTTTAATTTTTGGGACTCCAACCTCATCATCTTTTGCTGTGAGAAACAATAGTCTATCCAACTTCTCAAATCTCCCAAATCCTTCCAAAATATTTTGAATTCCAGCCAGGATATTTTGAAATTTTAAGGTTTTCTCATCTGCATATAGATCCATTTTTCCAAAAAAAAAAAAAAAAAAAAATGAAGGAGAGAAAAAGAAAAAAGGAGTCTGATAGCCACTGCCACTCTAACCTTACAAGCCTCTTTTGTGTATATATATATGTGTGTGTTGTGGCCCAGCAGGAGCTCTTGGAGCTGCCACCAGACTCTGACAGCGAGGGGCCCTATGAGTCGGCTTTGGAGGATGTGGAGGACCCTGGACAGGGTTCCAACTCCGAGCGGGGCACAGAGAGGCTGGTTGGCCACCAGGAGGTGCCCGAGCCTTGGACCATTGGGGAGGAGACAAGGAAGTGTGATCCGGACGTCAGCAGTGAGGAGGAGCCAAGGGAGTTGTTCCTGGATGCCCGGCACCAGAGAGCTAATAGGCATAAGGAACAGTTGCGCAGTTACAGGAGGTAATTGCACTCAACTGGTGGTATAATATATATTTAATTTTACACATGTTAGCAGCTGCTGGAATTGTGTTTGCACAACAGTGAAAAACAGAGATATGTAAATGAATAAATATTACAATGTGCAGGAATAAATAAATTGACAATTAAAATCAAGAAGGCTTTGAATACTTTTTCATGTGGGATTGGTTTTAACCATTGCCAACTAACGGAAAACAGAAATTAAAAATCCAAAAGTATGAAAGAAAACACCTATTATTTAAGGAAAGATCACTAAAATGTGTAAGGAAATATTACTAGATCATTATTAATGCGTAGATAACTGCAGGACATTACACACCCACCCACACCCACACAGAAACTATGACAGTGCCAGGAAAGCACCAAAAAATAAGAATCCCCCCCCCAAAAGACTATCAATGAAACCATTTTTCCCCTAAACCTAAGGAAAGGGAAAGTCACTGGAATAAAAACCATTAAGGCATTGTGGGAAATTATAAAGGACAGGTGCTCACAGAATCATCAACCCCCTAAACAAGGGTGAAGCACACAAAATCTGGCAAAGCTGCCTTGCACCAACCTGGCCTGCCCATAGAAAAGCAGGCACTTTGACACACATAAACCTCGTCTGTACACTTAAAAGCAACATATTGCATCACAAAAAAACATTTCCAAAAAGGAATAACATTTTTTGTACTAAATATATTTTATAAACAATTAAAAAATAAAATTCCCCCAAAAATAATTTTAAAAGATATTTTATAAATAAAAGAAATCCTTAAAAATCATTGTTAAGTATTCCACCAGCAATAATTATAGTATAACCATTTTAAGGTATTGTACCAGCCATAGTATACTGTAACCATTATTCCAATCCACCAGCAATAATTTATACTGTAACTATTTTAAAGTATTGTACCAGCCATAGTATACTGTAACCATTATTCCAATCCGCCAGCAATAATTTATACTGTAACTATTTTAAGATATTGTACCAGCCATAGTATACTGTAACCATTATTCCAAACTACCAACAATAATTTATAGTGTAACCATTTCAAACTATTCCACACACAATAATTTAAAATGAAACCATTAAAAATATTCCAAACACAATAAATTACAATAAAACTATTTTAAAAAATTCTATGCACAAAACATTTCAAAGTATTGAGTATAGAATTTTTAAAAATGATTTATTTTAATTTATTTTGGATAGAATCTTTTTTAAATTGTCTAAGACAATGTAAAAAAGGAATCCACACACAATAAATTGAAGTAAAACATTTTAAAATATTCTACACTCAATACTTTTAAGTAAAACTATTTTTAAAAATTCTATGCACAATAAATAAAATATTATTTTAAAATACATTAAAAAATAAAAGAAAAAAACCTGGGTCACATACTAGCAGACAGAATCAGCAGCATTCCAATGTGATGGATCCTCATCGCGATGGATAGAAGCAACAGGGAGCAGGCAGGCAGAGAGGCAGCAGGAACAGGTAAGACACTAAGCAGATCGCCTGACAGGCTTACCCAGCCAGGTGGGGCTGGAGAGGTGGGGCAGGGGGCTTCCCTTGTGAAAGCTAGGCCGCCTCTGCCCCCCACCCGCCTTCATCCGCATGGCCTATGCCAGCCCGCGGCTTTTGCAAGGGAAGGCCTGAAGATTTGTAGTGCTTAGTGTGGGGCCACCCTTGAAACTGCAAAGGACTAGCACATGGTGCCTCTGCATGCACCCTCCATTGCTCTGTTTTGCCCAGAAAGTCTGCTCATGGCCCTCTCTGACTCCTTTTTCACTAGCAAAACAAATTAAAAACAAAATAAAAGGAGAAATGTTTTCCCCTTTGCATTAGAGCATGCAAGAAGAGACAGGAAAGAGAAAGGGAGAGAGGAAAGACAAAGAAAAGGGAGGAAAGATGGGAAGAGAGGAAGGAAAAATAAGGAAAGAGGGGTTCTAGTAGTACAAGTCAACATAATAGGAAGGGATTATTTGAATGGTCATATGAGCATGATACACTAACTCGTGTACCATGTTCGTGCACCAACCATAAGATTTTTGGGCAAATATTTCCATATCATAGGATTTTTATATACTTATCGCTGGATGTTGGGGAAAATGTTTGCCAAATACACAGATGTTTCACATTTGTATATTGTACCATCATTGTACTTTTCTGGTTTATGATACCTGGGCAATGGAACACTTTCCTCCTATTATTTTTCCAAGGAGAGAGACCTTATATTATCTTTTCCCTCTTGCAGTCCTTGTTGCAATCACTGAATCTGATGGTTTTTTTCTTATCACCCCAATTCAAGAGTTGTAGTTCACTAGATATATACTAACATCAGATCTCTGCTACTTTCCTCTCTTGTACTTTGTTTCACGTAGTTCTGAAAATTTATATTAGTGTTCTGACAATAAATATGGACTGATGTGGGTTTTTTTTGCCATCTGTTGTTTAAACTTTATCTCTTCAGATTGTATGAAGTAGCAGACTTCATTTATTGTTGTTATTAATTGCCAAGTCGTGTCCAACTCATCATGACCCCATGGACAACATTCCTCCAGGCCTTCCTGTCTTCTACCATCCTCTGGTGTCCATTTAAGCTCACGCCGACTGCTTCAGTGACTCCATCCAGCCACCACATTCTCTGTTGTCCCCTTCTGCTTTTGCCCTCCATCTTTCTCGGAATTAGGCTCTTCTCCAGTTAGTCCTTCCTTCTCATTAGATGGCCAAAGTATTTGAATTTAATCTTCAGGATTAGATTAGTCAGGGTTGATCTCCTCTAGGACTGCCCAGTTTGATCGCCTTGCAGTCCAAGGGACTCTCAGGAGTCTTCTCCAGCGTCATAGTTCAAAGGCCTCAATTCTTTGGTGCTCAGCCTTCCTTATGGTCCAACTTTCACAGCAGGGCTGAAATGCTACCGGTTTGGGCAAGTTCCCATGAACCTGTAGTAAAAAAATGCTTTAACAAGTTAAAAAAAAAGAAAAAAATTCTGATGATCGGCTGTGCTGGCTGATGGTAGGAACTTTTTTTAGCATTTTGGGGTCCGTTTTTGCTCCCAGGAGGCTTCCCTGAGGCCTGCTAGGCCAAAAATGGGGGAGGGGCGGGCGTAGGGATCTGTTTCTGCTCCCAGGAGGCTTCACTGAGGCCTGCTAGGCCAAAAATAGTGGGTGTGGGGATCCGTTTTTGCTCCCAGGAGGCTTCCCTGAGGCCTGCTAGGCCAAAAATAGAGGGTGTGGGGATCCGTTTTTGCTAAGAGCCAAGGTGGCGCAGTGGTTAAATGCAGCACTGCAGGCTACTGCTAGATCAGCAGGTCAGCGGTTCAAATCTCACCGGCTCAGGGTTGACTCAGCCTTCCATCCTTCCGAGGTGGGTAAAATGAGGACCCAGATTGTTGGGGGCAATATGCTGACTCTCTGTAAACCGCTTAGAGAGGCCTGAAAGGCCTATGAAGCGGTATATAAGTCTACTGCTATTGCTATTGCTCCCAGGAGGCTTCCCTGAGGTCAACTAGGTCAAAAACAGGAGGAGGGTTTGCTATGAAAGAGAGGGGGGGAGGGAGGGATAAAAGAGAGGGAGGAAGGAGCACAAACCTTCGCATTAGACACAGATTCAACTGATTCCTTGAAAGAGCAGAGCAATCCAGGGCTGGAAGGGACCTGGAGGTTATCTAGTCCAACCCATTGTTAAAGTGAGTTTCTGTCTTTTGACACCCCCCTCCCAGTAACATGACTACATGGCCACACCCACTGAGTCACATTACACATCCACCCACCAAGCCACGCCCACCGAACCAGTAGGAAATTTTTTTAGACTTCACCACTATTTCACAGCCATACATTTCAACTGGGAAAATCATAGCCTTGACTATACACACTTTTGTTGGCAGGGTGATGTCTCTAAATCACCAGGGACTAGTAGACTTGAAGGAAGATTATTATTTGCCTGCTAATTAGCAAAATGACTCTATTCCAGTTCTGTTTCTTTAGCAGTAACAGTGCTGTATAAAGATTACTGCTGGAAAATGAGACCAGAAGTGCAACTCTTTGACAAGAGCCCTCACAATTCACCTTCTGCCCCTGGAATCTCAGAGGTTAGGTGAATCAGAGAAACGTTCTGCATTTAATAATCCAAACATTTACCTTTATCTTTTTATTTATAAAACGAACACTTTTCCTCCCTATTCTCATATTCAGTGGATATTTCCCATTAGGTTTAGTTCTTTGCATAGGTGAGAGCTACATGTTGTTCACCAGATACTTGAACAGGTGGGATGATGGCTCAAGACTTTTGGTGGTTAAAATAATTCTGCTCTTCTTCTTCCTTCCTGACTGTGTCAATGAGCGTTTGAAATCCATCTGCATCCAGCCTTCAAAATCCCGGAGCAAGATTAGCACCTCCAGATCACAAATGATACTTGGAGCATTTATTTCACTTAGGTATATTGATGATGTAATAGAGAGTTTAACAAAAGCGCCATACTCCTCCAAATATAGACAGTAAGTACCCTTTTCATATTTGAATAAAGTGCAATAAAACTTCAGAAAAAGGGGATAGAATGTATAAAAGAGCATAATTTGGAATCAAATGTGGCACTGCTCCCTTGGCTGTCACATTTTGGCATTTTCAGCATAACTTCAACTGAGAAGTCCTTCGGAAAATAGAAATATTATAAAGGACCATTTTAGAGATCTAGAATTATGAAGCTGCATTTAACATAAACTCTGAAAAATTGAATTTTGAAAAAATTCTCCAAGTCTTCTCTTTCCTGTACCACAAGAATGGAAGTAGCACTGGATTCATGAAAAATGTGATCTTTTGATTCTAAATCTTTTTCAATAGAGTAAATACTTGGCATATTTATAACACTGATCTAATTAGGATTCACAAACTGAAATTCAGGCAGTTGCAACTCTTTCTAGTAACATTTTTAGGAGCTGAATTTTAAAGGGAATACAATTCCAATTGCTCATAATATGCTCCATAAATTGTTCACAATGACAGATTATAGTAATCAAATTATTGATTGAAATGCTAATTACAAATTAACTTTTACAGCAATTGTAGAAAGCATTATGTAGAGAGCTGATTCATTTCATTCAATGTTCTTGGAAAAACCTTTTCACAAGAATGAAGGAAAAAAACTGCAAATTGGGACCTCAATTTGAAATGTTATATCTGATCATGTAATTTACTACCCAAGAATAACATAGATCCACTCAGTTGTAACCGAAGAAGTTATAAACTGGTATTCCTAGACACATCCATGATCTTTTAATAGATGACTTTACTAAGAAATGCATTTTTGTATCTGTTAGGAAAAGGACTTGCAATTTTCCTCTCCAAACCATTTCCCTGGAGGTCTACACCTTGCTGAATGTTACCTCCTAAAAGATTTGGATAGATTCTGCATAATTAATAAGAATAGTAGTAATCAATTGGACAAGAAAAATTAATTTATTTTAATATATATCTTTTAAAAACAATAAATCTGATCCAACCTTGTAAACTGCTTTTCACATGTGTCAAACTGCAAGAAATCTTCATAACTAGTTGAGTTTAATTATAGTCTCATAATGGGAAAGGCATAAGAATCAAAGTGTGCTGATTTGGACAGAAATAATTCATACTATCTTACAAAGAACTAAGATCTATTGCTCTGCATCTTTTGCTGAAATAACAGGGGCTGTTTAGGTGATGGGAATATTACACAAGGCAGAAAGTCTTTGAAATTCCAAATTAGTTTCCTTTGCACTCATAGCTCACAACTGGATTTAATTCTTTTGGAGATATGATTATATGTATTTATGCACTTTTATTTTAGCCTAATACCCAAAAACTTCCAGCACCGGTTTTCTATGTCTTTTACTATTCATGAGATCAACAGAAAGTTCCCCAACACTTCAGTAGTCCTGAGATTTTATGAAAACAGTTTCAGTGTCAGGCAGGCCAGTAAACATGTTCTAGA